>NC_056630.2:239965935-240248435 GCF_002870075.4 Lactuca sativa
AAGAACATCAAGAAAAGGAACATTACATGGCTAAAAAAATATCCAGCCCATTAATTTATACACAAAACAACAAAAAACAGGAAACTTTAATACATACAAATCTTACAATGGGTCAATAAGGTGGAATCTTCTGCTGGAATGAGCTTCACAATGCACCAAATTCGCCCTTCTTCACCAAAATCACTCAAAAAGATCAAGGAAACAAAGAGAAAGTTATAAGATGTTAGGGTTTAATTTTTATGGTGGAGACTGAGAATAAGAGAGAACCAAAATGTTAGCATCCACTATATTGGGTTCAAAAAAACAAGATCTAGGGTTTTGGGATGATGAAGCCACGCGTTGTAACCCACCGTTGGTCGCGTCGCGACTTAATGACGTGTTAAGTATAGCGAAGACCAAGGCACACATGGCAAAACCCAGGAACCCATAATTCCTTGACTTCAAAACATACAACTTGATAAACTAAATCATACCTGTAACTAGTGTTTCAATAGTCAAAATAAGTCAATGATCGTGAATCGCTAACACGTAAACATCAATGTAATAGGCTTGATGTATAATATTTAATTATTTATATTAAAATACAATATTATAGTTGAAATACATGAGAAATATCAATTAAGTCATCAAATTGTAAAAAGTTGGATAAAAAACACTCATCGTAATATATAAAAAGTAATTTAATACATGTATTTGAAATATATATATATATATATATATATATATATATATATATATATATATATATATATATATATTGAAACATCCCAAAAACACGACCCAAAAATTTTTGTTCTTACATATAATAAAAGTCATAACACTAAATGTCATATAATAAAAACCATACGTCGTGTATCCCAAAAGACATAATAAAATGTCATATCAAAAATTGTATCAAATCATGTCTAAGTATCTGAACAAAACTCCTAGGAATAAAGCTGGAGTTGAGGTGTGTGCGATGCCATCATCCCGAGCTCTTCCCTTTACTTGCGGAAGTACCTGAAACCAAAACTGAAACTGTAAGCACAAAGCTTAGTGAGCTCCCCCAAACTACCTCAAACCAAACAAACATATAAACAACTACTGGGCCCCCGTTCCTGCTGGAAGGAAACTCACCTTGTAGCCTAGCTGCTGAAAGACTGCTCCGGAATCTGTCTGCTGCGGCTCCGGCTTCACCCCGGCTACAATTTCCATAAGTACCGTCAATCAAATACTGATAATAATACTGAGGGTAAAAAGACTATCTTACCCTTGGTCAAGGTCAACCTATCGGTCAAAGTCAACATTCAGTTCACCTGACTCGTCAATTTGGGTCACCAACTCGTCGAGTCCTTACTCTCACTTTCTTGCTTCTGCCCGTTACTACTCGTCGAGTTTGGCATAGACTCGCCGAGTTGTATGAACAACTGATCGATTTCTCCTTTAACATATGAACACTCTGAATGTGACTCGCCGAGTTGTATGAATAACTCGTCGAGTCTGTTCTTGAGGCATGAAGATTGCCTTGGACTCGCCGAGTCAGGGCATTGACTCGCTAACTTCTTCCATGAATGAGTCTAACCTCCAGCTCGCTGAGTCCATCTCTCACTCACTGGTTCCACTCGGCATAACTCGAAAAGGTGAAAACAGGGGACTCGCGACTCGACTCGCCGATTCTGAAGAACGACTCGCCAATTCGTATACATGCAATCACTATATACTCGATTCTGCTTGAAACCAGTTCATTCCATTCATAGATCTGGGTTCTTAGGGCTTGATTAACATGTAAAGTTTCCAACTTGGGGTGTTAAAACTCTCCCCCACTTGACTCAGACTTCGTCCTCGAAGTTTGCTGCCGCTGAATCTGGAAACAACTTTAGGTAATACTCCCGCATCTCCTCCTCGGACTCCCACATCCACTCTGAACCCTTCCGGTGCTGCCACTTCACCTTCACTAACTGAATTACCTTGTTTCTCAAGGTTTTTACCTACCGATCTAAGATCGCAACTGGTCTCTCGACATAATTCAGGCTACTATCAACCTGAATATCCTCCATGGGTACAACTGCCGACTCGTCCACCAAACACTTCCTCAACTAAGAAACATGGAAAGTGTTGTGGATCTGGCTAAGCTCTGACGGAAGATCTAATCGGTAGGCTTCCCGATCCACCCGGGCCAAGACCCTAAAAGGACCAATGAACCTAGGGCCCAACTTGCCCCTCTTTCGGAATCTGATGACACCCTTCCAGGATGATACCTTCAGGAGGACCATGTCACCCACCTGAAACTCCAAGTCTGAATGCCTCCTGTCGGCGTAACTCTTCATCCGACTTTGCGCAGTCTGCAGTCTACTACGAACCTGCTGGATCAACTCCGTCGTCTTTAGCACCACTTTGGTGCTCCTAATGACACGCTGACTGACCTCGCCCTAGCAGATCGGGGTCCTGCACTTCCTCCCGTATAACATCTCGAAAGGAGGGCGGTCAATACTCGTATGGTATTTGTTGTTATACGAAAATTCCGCTAACAGAAGATACGTATCCCAACTGCCACCGAAATCTAGAACACATGCCCGGAGCATGTCCTCGAGAGTCTGGATCGTCCTCTCGCTCTGCCCGTCCGTCTGTGGGTGGAAAGCGGTGTTGAAATGGAGACGAGTCCCCATCTTGTCGTGAAACCACTTGCAGAGTCTGGAAGTAAAATGGACGTCTCGGTCTGACACCACCGAGACAAACACTCCATGCCGTGCCACCACCTCTCACACATAAATATCGGCTAGCTTCTCCGCCGATATACTCTCCTGAATCGGTATAAAATAAGCACTCTTCGTCAACCGATCCACAACGAACCAAATCGAATCCACTCCGCGTGCAGTCCTGGGAAGCTTTGTGATGAAATCCATGGTGATGTCTTCCCATTTCCAAACTGGAATGTATAACGGTTGCATCTTGCCGTGAGGCCTTTGGTGTTCTGTCTTGACCTTCCTGCAGGTCAGGCACCTCTCCACATACTAGGCGACATCCTGCTTCATGCAGGGCCACCAATAATAGGGTCGAAGATCTCTATACATCTTCGTCGCCTATGGATGGATAGAAAATCGAGACTTGTGGGCCTCATCCATCAGCACCTGCCGTACCCCTCCCCAATACGACACCCAAACTCTCCCATGAAGGTTCAACAATCCTCGACTGTCATAGTCGAAGGAAGCTACTTGGCCCATGATCCCCTCACACTTCTGCCTCTCCTCCTTGAGGCCCTCAACCTGTGCCTCTCTGATCCGCTCCAATAATGGAGTAATCACTGTTATTCTCAGACATACATCCCTAATCGAGGCTGCTGCCGCCTTGCGGCTTAAGGCGTCGGCCACCAAATTGGCCTTCCCTGGGTGATAAAGGATCTCACAATCGTAATCCTTCAATACATCTAACCATCGCCTCTGCCTCATGTTCAGATTCAGCTGATCCATGAGGTACCTCAAACTCTTGTGATCCGTGTAAATGGTACAACGGACCCCATAAAGGTAATGTCTCCAAATCTTGAGGGCAAACACCATTGCCCCCCAACTCTAAATCATGTGTAGGATAGTTAGACTCGTGAGTCTTCAACTGTCTTGAGGCGTAAGCTATCACACGGCCTCGCTGCATCAACACTGCTCCCATACCTGTGATCGAAGCATCACAGTAGACCACAAAATCCTCTACTTCCTCTGGCAGGGCAAGAATCGGTGCCTCGCACAATTTTTGTCTAAGGGTCTCGAATGCTGCCTGCTGCTCAGGCCCCCAGTGAAACACCACTGACTTCCTACTCAGTCGGGTGAGCGGTACAGCTATCTTGGAGAAATCCTGGATGAATCTCCTGTAGTACCCTGCCAAACCTAGGAAGCTCTGAATCTCAGATGGAGACTTCGGGACCTCCCACTGCATTACGGCCTCTATCATGGCCGGATCTACCAGAATACCCTTCTGGTTGACGAGGTAACCAAGGAATTGCACCTCGCGCAACTAGACCTCGCATTTGGAGATCTTCGCAAAAAGTCTCTTCCTCCTCAAGATCTCTAGCGCCTCCCTCAGGTGCTCCTCGTGCTCCTCCTGGGTCTTGGAATAAACCAAGATATCATCAATGAACACTATCACAGACCGATCTAGCATCGGTCTGCACACGCGATTCATGAGATCCATAAATGCAGTTGGAGTGTTGGTGAGCCCAAACGGCATCACCACAAACTCATAATGACCATAACGGGTCCTGAAAGTAGTCTTCTGCACATCCTCATCCCTGACTCGCATCTAATGATACCCGGAGCCTAAATCGATCTTGGAAAACCAAGACGCTCACTGAAGTTGATCAAACAAATCATCTATCCTCGGAAGTGGGTAATGCTTCTTCACCGTTACCTTGTTCAACTCCCGGTAATCTATACACATACGATGTGACCCGTCCTTTTTCACAAACAAAATCGGTGCTCCCCAGGGCGAACTGCTCGACCTGATAAAACCCTTGTCTAGCAGCTCTTGCAGCTACGTAGACAACTCCTGCATCTCTGGGGGAGCCAATCGATACGGTGCCTTGGCTATCGGAGCCGCACCAAGGATCAGGTCAATCCTGAACTCGACCTGCCCCTTGGGAGGTATTCCAGGCAAATCCTCTGAAAATACATCCGGGTAGTCTCGCACAATCGGAACATCATCAACCGATAACTTTACCTTCTGCTGGGCATCTATATCATAGGCAATATAACCGGCCCAACCCTGCTGGAGGTAGCGCCTCGCTCTCGCTGCTGAACACATAACTAGTCCGCGCTGTGGCTTCTCGCCCTGAATCACTAACTCTCCCCCAGTGGGAGTGCGAACCCTCACCAACTGTAGCTCACAATCTATCACCACCCCATTGGGGCTCAGCCAATCCATGCCTACTATAACCTTATTCCCTCGCAGGGGAATAGGGACCAAGTCCTCCAGAAACTGCTCATCGAATAACTGCAGCGAACATCCTCTATGTACCCTTGCAACCCTAATGGTCCTATCAGCTGCTATCTCAAACTCAAGTGGATAATCTAGCTCCCTTGGAGCTCTACTAAACCTCTTGCTAAGCGCAAGAGAGATGAATGATCGGGTAGCCCCCAAATCAAACAGTATTGTAGCCGAAATGTCGTTCACTGAGAACGACCCCGTCACCACATCAGGAGTCGCTCGCGCCTCCTCTTCCGTCAGCTGAAAAGACCTACTCTTCGCCACCGGCGTCTTAGCTCGACCCTGACGGCCATCCGCAATCCTCAAGGTAGCAGGAGCAGGTGCTGACACCTTCCCTGCAGCGGCTAAACTCGGACACTAGGACTTTTTATGTCCCCTCTGATTGCACTGAAAGCAAATCAGATCTGATGCCGCAACGAAAGTAGTAGTGGTTGTACAATCTCTGCTCATATGCCCAATCCGGCCGCACTTATAGCAGCCGGCACTCCCTACCTTGCACGCCCCATCGTGCAATTTCCCACACTTGCCACACCGACCGTGGCTCTGCTGACTCCTAGCTCTGTGATCTGAACCCTTGGGCTTTTTGCCCGAACTCCCTGAACCTGGAGCCGCCTCCAGCTTCCTCTTTCTCTCCATCTCAAGGTCAATCTCTCTCTTTCGAGCCCTAGCAATCATGTCATCCAGCATTTTACAGCTAGATCGGCTCACAAACTAGCGGATATCACTCCGCAACATCTCATGATACCGAGCCTTCTTCATTTCCTCATCAGCTGCGTACTGAGGAACGAGAAGTGCTCTCTCCCTGAACTTGGCGGTGATCTCCGCCACTGTCTCTGTCGTCTGGGTGAGGTCCTGAAACTCCCTGGCCAACTACTGCACCTCGATAACTGGTGTAAACTCAGCCCTGAACCTGGCAGTAAAGTCAGCCCAGGTCATAGCATCCAAAGATGCGTCATCTCCAATGGCATGTCTGACCTCCTCCCACCAATCCCATGCCCTGTCCTTCAGAAGACAGGACGCCAATCTGACCTTGTCCCCCTCGGGACATCTGCTCGTGCGGAAAGCGTTGGCCACATCCGCCAACCATCTAGTACTCGCTATGAGGTTCCGCGCCCCGTGGTAATCTGGAGCTCCACATGCACGGAACTCCATGAAGGTAAGCATGCGTGGCCCCATCATGGCCTCTACCTCAGCACGGAAAGTGCTCAATCTCTCGTCCATCAACTCTAAGATACCCTCCTTGATCGAACCAAAGATCACATGAGTCTGCTTAAGTATGGTGCGAGTAATCTCTCAAGAGAGAAACTCTCTAGTCTGCTCATCCAACTGCCCGACCTCTGGGCCTGATCCTGATCCCCCTCCGGCATCTGAACTGCCGACTGCTGGCCTAGGGCGTAGTACCACCATTCTGAAAACACATCATAATAAAATTCAGAAACATAGATATATCTCGAGGGATCACTACTACCACAAGTTTCCTGGTCTCATCTCAGCTTTCCTTGATTCGAGTACGAATCCTCTACTTTCAGTAGTACGGGCCCATACCACCTTCCACATCTATCCGTACTTTCCTCAAGTATCGCCTTGACTCCACCAAGTCACTACTACTGCTACTAATCTCTGCTACTCCCATCCTAGGCTTGTCCTAGGGAAATCTCTGACTCTACCCAAACTAGTCCTCAGCTGCTGAAAGGCCCCCTTGTAATGCCAATTAGCCATCACCTGAATACCATCACATGTGGTGAGGCTCAGATAATCCTTCGAGTAAAAGGCCCGTCCCCACAACAGTTTAACTCATACAAGAGCTGTGCAATAGGGCC
Source organism: Lactuca sativa (assembly GCF_002870075.4). Lineage (NCBI taxonomy): Eukaryota > Viridiplantae > Streptophyta > Magnoliopsida > Asterales > Asteraceae > Lactuca > Lactuca sativa. The sequence continues at coordinate 239,972,706 of NC_056630.2, forward strand.
AGATCTAGGACTCTGAGATTATTCAACCCTGTTCACATGTGATGTGACGTATTCACCTAATGGCTAACTCACATCACTCAGAGCCCCACAAAGCATATAGTAAGAAGCATTCAGACACAGGAAACTACTCAAGTAATTCTATCCTCATTACAAGGAACTATACTGGCATACAATGCTAAGCTCATACTATCAGGCATAACCTAATCAGGCTATCCTACTGCTGTCTACTCAAAACTAGCATGCAATTTTCATAAAGCTGAAACACATAAAGCAGGCACATAAGGCATCCTCCTAGATCCTTAGTCCTATACTAGCATGCTGTTCTACTGAAACTGAAACAAATAATCATAACAAAAACTTGTATGGGTAATTTGGGAGTACTTACTTGAGCTCGGCTTATCGCATGCACCACACCCTTTTCCTCTCCTCAAAACTTTTTCTCTTTTTAGGTTTTTCTTTTTCAAAATATTTTTGAAAATACTTTTGAAAATCTTTCAACCATTTCCTTAGTTTGAGTCCAGTCACACCCAAGAGTGTGCCTGAATCCCTCAAACCAAGGCTCTGATGCCAACTTGAAACATCCCAAAAACACAACCCAAAAATTTTTGTTCTTACATATAATAAAAGTCATAACACTAAAGGTCATATAATAAAAACCATACGTCGGGTATCCCAAAAGACATAATAAAATGTCATATCAAAAACTGTATCAAATCATGTCTAAGTATCTGAACAGAACTCCCATGAATAAAGTTGAAGCTGTGGTGTGTGCGATGCCATCATCCCGAGCTCTTCCCTTTATTTGCGGAAGTACCTGAAACCAAAACTGAAACTGTAAGCAAAAAGCTTAGTGAGCTCCCCCAAACTACCTCATACCAAACAAACATATAAACAACTACTGGGCCCCCGCCCACTGTATCGGACCGAAGCCCAGAAACTGCATCGGACCGAAGTCCGAAACTAACCAGGTCCCTGCCCTCTGCATCGGACCGAAATCCGGAACTAACTGCCTCAGACCGAAGTCTGGAACGAACTGCATCGGACCGAAGTCCGGAACTAACTATATCAGGCCTAAGCCCAGAACTGACTGCATCAGGCCTAAGCCCGGAACTGACTGCATCGGACCGAAGTCCAGAACTACTGAACATAACATAGCATACACATTTCAACTAGCATAACAACATAGACTACATACTGAGTCGGGCCATACCCGAAACACATAACACACAAAACCTGTCTGAGCCACGAAGGCATCAAACATTCTAACTACTGCATCGGACCGAAGTCTGGAAACTACTACTAATTAGACGGGCCGGCATTGTGGCCTTAGACCCATTCCTACTGGAAGGAAACTCACCTCGTAGCCTAGCTGCTGAAAGAACTGCTCTGGAATCTGTCTGCTGCGGCTCCGGCTTCACCCCGACTACAATTTCCATAAGTACCCTCAATCAAATACTGATAATAATACTGAGGGTAAAAAGACTATCTTACCCTTGGTCAAGGTCAACCTATCGGTCAGATTCAACATTCAGTTGACCTGACTCGTCGAGTTTGGTCACCAACTCGTCGAGTCCTTACTCTCACTTTCTTGCTTCTTCCCGTTACTACTCGTCGAGTTTGGCATAGACTCGATGAGTTCCTCTTCGAAACTAACACTCAGTCAATCTGCATCCGACTCGCCGAGTTGTATGTACAACTCATTGAGTTCCCCTTCAACATATGAACACTCTGACTGTGACTCGCCGAGTTATATGAACAACTCGTCGAGTCTGTTCTTGAGGCATGAAGATTGCCTTGGACTCGCCGAGTCAGGGCATTGACTCGCCGAGTTCTTCCATGAATGAGTCTAACCTCCAGCTCATAGAGCCCATCTCTCACTCACTGGTTCCACTCGGCATAACTCGAAAAGGTGAAAACAGGGGACTCGCGACTCGACTCGCCGATTCTGAAGAACGACTCGCCAATTCATATACATGCAATCACTATATACTCGATTCTGCTTGAAACCAGTTCATTCCATTCATAGATCTGGGTTCTTAGGGCTTGATTAACATGTAAAGTTTCCAACTTTACGTGTAAATAACATCAAATGAAGGTTTTGAGGCTCAAAGCACACTATAAGAGTAGATCTAGAGCTTTCATGCAAAATGGATCCATAAAGGTAGTAGATCTAAGCTTCTGTAACTCAAACCTAGCTAGATCCGAAGGCTATTCATCTCAATGACTCCTCTATGCTACTACCAAGCCAAGAAATGGTTCAAGAATAGCTTTAATGGCTTTCCAAAGGGGATTAAAGCATAGAAACAGAAAAGGGTCGAGTTATACCTCACTATACTCTAAAATGCCACAAGGATCTTGGATCTCCTTCTTCTCCTCTTGATCTACCTTCCTTCTTCTCTCAAGATCTTCAAAGAATCACACCAAAACACACAAAAGGCTAAGAGAGTTCTAGGATTTCGAGAAGGATGCTCTAGGGGTGATGGGGGCTGACTTGGGGTCCCAAGAAGTTGTTTAAATAGGGTGCAAACCCTTGAAATTAGGGTTTCATCAAGACTATCGGACTCGCCGAGTCCAGAATATGTACTCGCCGAGTAGCCAACTTAAACGTGCTCAAAAATCCTGACTCTACTCGACGAGTCTGGCTACTGACTCGTCAAGTTCCTCTTGAAAATTTGAAAAATAAATATTTAAATAACATACCATAACTTGGGGTGTTACACATATATATATATATATATATATATATATATATATATATATATATATATATATATATATCAAGCATTATTTTCTACAAATATTACCCTAATCAAAAAGTATGTGTTAGTATGATTTCATGGATATCAAGAACATCGACAACATCGTATGCAAAAGTTAGAGGCTTTTAAAGAAAATGTAAAATCAGCAGGCTAAAAGTGAAATTAATGAAACTTGAAACACAACATTTGGTGCCTTAGGAGTTGAATTTGGAATTTTGATATTTTTCTCATGATTGTAATGCGATTCTACACCTAAGTATGTCTTTAACTCATTTTGTCCAAAAGTTCCTTAAAGGGTCGGTCAGATCTATAACTAGTTTCCCGATAAAAAATCTTCATACGATTTGTTTTGTGGATTACGAGACTCTTTACAAAAAGATAGAAAAATTGTATGAATAAGGAAATAATCCAGTATTTGATTCAATTACAAACTTTGCCATTTCACAAAAGTCTGACGATTTCGTGAAAAACGGTCGAATCGCGACAACCGGAAAACCATTGTTACCGTACTTCCAAACGCTTTGTTCGCATAGATACGAAACTCATTAGGTGGATATTTTTACGTTTTCGGACTAAGTTTATCGAGTACTACAAAACTACGACTCCAAAAATATCGCGAGAAGTCGGATCGTGGCGCTTGGAATCGAGGGTCGAGATGGCACCACACGGCTCGATCCCGACAATCCACATTTCACCACTTGGCTTATAAATTGAGAGCATGTTCGGCTAGTTCTCTTACACCAAACCAACCTAAAATATACTCCCAAAAATCCTCTCGCTCCTCTCCACTTTCTGGCGACACAACCACTACCGCCGCCCAGTTGAGTCACAGCCTTTCGGCACCGGCCAACACTAGCCACCGACATGACCCCCTCACCCCCTACAAGAGACTCCACTACCAACCCCTTCTAATGTCGACATCCCTTTTTTCGGTCCTTTTTTTTCAACGTCATCGTCGCTGACGGTGTTTCCGACTAACTTTCCGGTGATCATACCTATTTTCCGACGCACTTCCGTCCATTTTCTGATGGAAAAATCAGCAAGCCCTCATCCTCTTTTCCGTCCAGTTTAAGATTCATTTGATGGCAAAGCACTTCCCATTTGTTTCGAGAAAAAACAACAAATTTAAAATCACGCTTCGAGATTGAGTTTCACGGCCCCATTTTAAACCTTTTACAGTTTTGAGGAGAGAAAACATTCTTAATATGGTTATTTGTTCATATAAACCTAAATCATTTATTAGCATTTATATAAAAATCTATTATTTAATCGTTATACTAAAACCATCGCTATAATTGTCATATTTATAATGAATCAACTACATTGTTGAAATACTGTTTACATAATATGGATATTTGTTATACCCTGTCGTTATTTTGTCAAAATATCTAGAAAAATATTTAAACAACACCGTTACGTTGTTCGTAAAATTTTATAATTATATAATATAATTAAATCTATAATTAAATTGTTATTTACCTGTTTTGGAAACAAGTGTTTATTTAAACTAATATGAACATCAATTGAAACTATATACATATAACTGGTATGTTGGTTTTACATTAGTAAAAACCTGGTTTTACTCGTTTTACAGTCGTTATGCTTCCGAAATTTTATTAGAAACTTTATAGTATTATACGATATAATTATAAAACATTATTATAATTATACAATGTAAACTTTTGTCTGATAACTCTGACACTTAATACACGTTTAGAACCAAACCCCTTAATGGCTTACATGAGGCGTATTCATTAAATAAGTGTAATACTTTCTGAGACCCCACATTTATAACTATTAATCTCCATGAGCAAGAGAGTTTTGTATAGATTTATACGTGTTGACACCGCTAGCTACATCTTTGACGGTCAAGTCACTGGTGATAACTATCTTAAAACTATGACATTCGATGAACCGTCGTAAGGGGCAACAACTCAAACAACTCGGTTATAGGGACTCATGGTAAGGTTGAGAGCGTTCAAAATGCATATAAGATGAGGTAAAGCATCTATGTACAGTAAACCATACTTAGAGGGTTTACAAGTACAAATTCATATAAGTCAAAAAAACACTTATACACAAATACCACAAACTTGTAGGGTTTACAACTACATAATTTTATATAAGGCATGTAAGCACTTATACACATACTTTTTGAGATATAAAAAGTATTATATTATATGTATATAAGTCAAGTAAACACTTATGATATACACATACATTTTGGTTATAAAAAGTACATTTTTATACAAGTCAGATAAACACTTATATACGATATATATACATACATTTAGTTATAAAAGTACATTTTTATATAAGTCATGTAAAAACGTATATACATCATACATATTGTTTGGTTATAAAAAGTACATTTTCATATAAGTTGGAGAAGCAGCTATATACTGTATAAACATATTCTATTATAAAAGTACTTAGAATCAAAACCTATGAACTCAACAACTTTATGTTGATGTATTTTCAAAACGCATGTATTCTTAGGGAATTAAGAAGTTGAAAGTCATCTGCTTGGAACAATCATGGGATTACAGTTCATTTTTCAACTTTTCATAATTGCCTATTAAGGCATACTTAGTAATTTAGATTATCATGTACTCCTAGACTAGGGATGTTGTAATTTCACTCTTTCTTTAATAAAAAGTTGATTATTATGATATGTTGTTGAACTTGTTCTATATGAAAATGACTGCGATCCATGATGTCATCCTACCGCCTGGAGTTTCCACCGTCAGTTGGGGGTGTGACAAGTGGGTTTCACAATGTGAGAGACAGATCAACTTCCCAACTAAACATTGATAGATTACTATATTTATAGGACTGTCTGCACCCAATTTATTCTTATATCCAAGTTCAATTGGAGTTTTACTTGGATTTCACCCAAGCATGTAAGTTTCTTCTAAAAGATCTAGTGTATATTTTGTTTGTGAAACAGAAAGACCTTTACAACATCATGCAAATTCCATTCCCCAAAAGTAATTTTGTTCACCAAGATCCTTCACCCAAAACTCTTTCGACAATATCTTTTTTATTTCTTTAATTTCTTGCTCAGTATCACTTGTAACTATAATATTGTCTACATATACGATAAGAATAATAACTTTCCCTAGTTTTGAATGTTTTAAAAACATGGTTAGATCGGCTTCACCTTGAGTGAATTTATTCTTATTAGTTACACCTGAAAAACATTCAAACCATACTCATGGACAGTGTTTCATGACATAAAGGGATCCACTCAACTTACATACCGTGTTACTTCCTGATTGTTCTTCAAATCTTGAAGGTTCACACACATACACTTCCTCTTTAAGCTTTTCATCTAGGAATGCAGTTTAATGTCAGTCTAAGTTTACTGCTTGGTAAATTAATATAAGAACAATGTTGAACTTTGTAATAGGGGAAAAAGTATCAGTGTAGTCAATTCCATAAGTTTGTGTAAACCCTTTGGCAATGAACCTTGCATTGTATCTCTCAACCATATCATCGGCCTTCTATTTTACATTAAACACTCATTTGCATCCTATAGTTTGGTTTCCATGTGGATGATCGACAATGGTCCAAGTTTGATTTTTCTTTAAAGAACTCATTTTTTACAATATAGCTTTCTTCCATTCAGGATTAGTCATTTCTTTTTCGATTATCTTAGGAAGAGAAATATTATACCTATTAGAAGCGAAATCACGATATGATGGTGATAAATTTAAGTTACATATAAACTTGGAGATAAGATGTTTTGTGCATAATTGAACACCTTTTCTAACAACAATACGATAATTTAGATCAGGAGAAGAAAGTGGAGAAAAGAGAGAGAGAGAGAGAGAGAGAGAGAGAGAGAGAGAGAAAGATAGCGATTCACCTAACTCTTTTTGTGATGATGGATCAAGAATAGGGTCTGAATCATGACACTTTGAAGGATTCACGTTTACCTTTGTTTCTTGAGTTTGCTTTTTTTCCCTTGAGTAAACCTATTGGAAATATAAATTTTCATGGGAATTGACTGTGTTGAAGGGGTCTGGTGTTTATTTTTGATGTGGTGAGGATAGTTTATTTGTTTAAGAGTTATTAATTTCTAGTTTCGATTGGGTATGAGTCTAAAGGAACATATGCTTTTGAAGGTTTTAAAGGTTGTTCAATAGCAGAGGGTATGACTACGTTAGGAATAATATTGAGAGTATTTGATTCCGAGAGATTCCATTAACAACTTTTTCTTCTCGTGTTTCCCCTAAAGTCAAGTTGTGAAAAAAAGGTTTTGACTCAAAGAAAGTCACGTCACAAGAAAGTCACAAAACCACTCCATAGAATGCCAATAATCCAACAAAAATGAATTACAAGCATTATTTCCATCTGGAAGAGAGTTATGAAACTTTAAAATAATTTTAAGTCTCAAAAATCTAATTGATTTTGATATCCAATGTTAAAAAAAATTCCTAAAAACCCTAAAAGCCCTAGAAACCTAAATATATAAAGTTTAACCTCAAATTTTCTATAAAAATAATTATGAACTTTATAATCTCATCTAAGAATAATTAAAAATTAGGAAAACAAAATTGAATTCATTAACATTTAACCCTATTTATAAGTCAAAAATCTAAGAATTATGAACAAATTTGTATTCAAGTGCATAATTTTATAAAAAGTGGGAATTTTTATAAAAATACAAGATTTATCATTTTAAATATTCGAAGAGAGAAAGGGAGCCTCTCTAAAATTTTGGCCACTCCCCTCCCTCCTCTCTCTTCCATAAAATCTGCACTAACTTTACTTCATCCATACTCCTTCTCTCTCTCTCTCTCATACACACACACACACACACACTCTCTCTCTCTCTCTCTCTCTCATTTCTCCCAATACTTCCTCACCATCACCACTCAAACTCTCTCTATTCTTTCTCTCCCTATCACTTACGAAATTGCAACCATATAACACCATTTTAATCAAAAATCTTCATCATTTAAAGTTGCTCTTCAAGGTAAAACCCTAAATCCTTTACATCTCCTTCATTTGTCTTTAAAAAATATATAGTTTTCTTGCATTTTCGTCTCCTTTTACACCTTTCTTCATGATTTCTCATATACATGCACACATACACATGGTTTTGATGATGATTGTGGTAGGATTTCACCCAAAAACACAATGCATGTTTGTTGATGATGAAATTCAATGACCAAAATCTATGTCAAACCCAAAAACTTGAGTTTTTACATGTTTTAAAGATCAAAAACCACATGCATCCAAATTTTCTTCTTAAAAAAAATCATTTTAAACAAACTAAATTGATGCATGATCTTTAAACTAACATGCATGTGATGATCTTCAAGCTTAACTTCTAGATGAACAAAGTATGTTTTAATAGCATCAAATATGTTCATAAAAGATTTTAATCCACAAAATATCTAAAACACCTTTTCTAGTCAAACCTGATTTTTCACAGGAACTCAGGAACATAGTATGATGATCGGGAAATTTTGAACTTGATTTATTATAAGTTTGGCAAGAAACCAAGGGGATAAATCACATAAAATACTTAGGTCAATAAATCGTATAAAAATTACTGGATGACCCATAATGTAAATGAACATCCCGCATGAAGTTTCATAAAATGTTGCTACTTTTTACTATTATTTTTTTTTAGCTTTGTTAAAATCAGATAAATCATAAAACCAAGTTCTAAGACATAACAACAACATTTAAGATTTTTCGCAGCTTCTTGACTCTGTATAACAATTAGATAAAAAAAATATGAGAATTTTTCATAACATATTTCTATTTTTTTACGATTTATGTGTATTTAGTGGATTAAATCAGGGAACAATAGCTATACTTATCCACGATTTACAGTAGGATCTCAAATAAAAAGTTAAGTAATTTTTCTGTAATTTTTACTAATTTTCACGAATTAAATGCATATTTAAGAGAAAATATGAGGGGAAAATAGTCAAACCATTCTAAAAAATCATGCAAACTAACCAGGTCATTCTTATTCATTTTTACCAAAATTAAAAAGTTGGATTATTTTTCTTCACTGTTTTATTTTTATTTCGAATTTCTTGGCATTAAACACACCTAAAATCATTAAAAAAAATGGTTTTCGGTTCAAAATTTTCATTTTAATTTTTTACTAGCTTATAGATATTGTATATAAGTCACCCAAAGAGTTTGAGGATTTATTTTAACTATTTACTATTTATTTCGATTTTCTTTTGATTAAACACATATAAATCATAAAATCATACTCTACTGTTTAAAAAAATCTTTTGATATTTTCCCCAACTTATATATGTTATATAACAGTTGTACAAAAATATTTAGAATTTTTTGTTAATGTTTTTCTATTTTTCCATGAATTTGTGTTGATTCAAGTGGGTTAATTATAGGAGAATCAATTATACGTATCTAAAACTCATAAAAACTATCTAGACTACAGTTGGAACAAAAATAAAAAGTTTAGTGATTTTTACTTATTGTTTACTATTGAATTAGAATTTCTTCGTATAATAGACGCTTGAATTAAAAAAAAATCGGGTTTTATTGATCAAAAGTGACATTTAATAGTTTTCCTAGTTTAGGGACACTGTGAAACTGTTACAAAAAATTCTAAGAAGTTTTCATGATCAATTTCTGTTTTTCCATGATTTTATGATTATTCAAGGAATTAAAATTGTAAAAAATACTTTGGCATATCAACAATTCATGAAATTCATTTAGTGGTCTTTGATTACAACTAGAACTAAAATATAAAGTTTGTAAATTTTTAGAACTGATTTGATTTAGTTTTGAATATTTAATCCTTGGAACACCTCCTAAAATGTTAAATTCTAACATTTCAAAAATGGGATTTTTCCACTTCAATTTGTTATGTAACAAATTGATTCATGGAAAATTAAATTTACCGAAAAAAAAATTTCAATCTGACGATACCAAAATTTTGTCACAAAATTGGCATAATTCTATTGAAGAAGTTAAATATGCTAGTGTTAGATTTCGATTAGAGACTCACTAAAGTATACCATTATTGTATGAGATCGATAGTAGGTCGTGTGGAATTTAGTTCAAGGCATCGTTAGCATCATCTCGAAGCTTTGTGAGTATTCACGACCCCTGTTTTTGGTTGTACATTTTAGAGTGGAAAAGCATGTCCATATTTAATTATGTTTGTTGTATTTCATTTATCTTTTATCAAATTGAGTTACATTTTCATGTATGTGTATACAATTGTGAAACATGAGACCTTATCATATCAAGTCCCCTTTTACTTCACACAACTCATTAACTCTTTTGAGCCAATGGTCATTATGAATAATGCTATTAGGAACTTGACAACTCCTCACTTGTCTGTTTTTCAGAGTGCATATTACCATGTCCATCTATGTAACAATATCGTAGATCATGATAGAGCGTTTTACAGTCGTTGGGTTTGGGTTGTGCACTCATCGTTAGTTAATATGGACATATAAACTTATTTACACATTACATCAAAAAACTTTATTACTTTATTATAACAACATACTTTATTACATCATTTTAGCCACAAACTTTATTACTCATGATGGTAATGTACTTCTGTTATGGAAACCTTTATCAATATTTAGACTTCCTTGATTTTAAAATGATGTTATGTTATAAACTTGTGAACTCACCAACTATTTGCATAGTTGACCCTCATTTTACATGCTTTTTCAGGAATCATCTAGTAAATGGCACCTAGACACACATCATGTGTAGAAGCATTATGCATGTGTTGTATTTCGAATATATTGTGATTTCCTTTTTACAAATTGTTCAAAACTTACTGTAAAAAGTTGTAATGCTTTTTAATACTATGGTTGGTGTTCTCCTTTAACTTTTGCAATGAGACCTGTTATATTGTCGTACCTTGTGTTTTTGCTTTAGCGGGGTGTGACAAGTAGCATCATATTAAGAGTATGTGTGAGATGGGAATGGAGAGTAGAACTTTGTTTGATGACATTGATGACCAATGGGATACATCTTACGTACAGGAGTACTATATTAGTATCCCCCTCCTTTTTAGATAGAAAAAATGGTATTTTTTTATCAGGAAGTCGTTAGGTGCCCGAATGTCCATTAACTAAACCTAGTCTTATGGAATACACAAGCATATTTATAATCTGTAAGTGTTAATGAATTATACTAATCTGAGGAGACTGGATTGTATGTTCATTCAATGCACTCTACCCGCCTCATGGTTGCCTTTATTTACTATCGCTTGCTGCCAAGGGCTCCCCGAAGCAGTACAGTCAACTAGTTACTTACAGTAGTCCATCAAGATAGATCTTATAAGATCATTGTTAGAGGATAATTATGTAAGGATCGACAAGATAGACACAAGATAGACAACTAAGGTTAAATTTTCATATAGATATTTATGATGTGTTATTTGATAACAAATGGTTTTTTAGGTTATTTTTATGGATTAATATTATAATAACATTATGGGATTGAAAATCTCTATATATCTCACTAGGTTTCCCAACCTGACCGACTCAATTTATAAACATTACAGGTATGTGAGTACTAGAATCAATGCGCAAGGACAAAGTTTGAAAATTCAAACCTTGATTTAATCTTTAAGATCAATGTTTGCTCTTAATTAAAGGTTCCAGTCGATTCTGGTAATACTAGTGAAGACATGAATGAATATTCAACAAAGTACTCAAAACTAAATGAAGTAAACTATGAGTATAATCAATGTAAAGACATTTAACGAACAAGAAGAATGTTATGAAAGATATTGACTTGAGATAAAAGTGAAAGAGAATTAAAGAGAATATTTTCTATATTTGGAGTAACAATGCATATGTTTCTTGTCATTCAAAATACTCCTTAAATAGACTAAGGAGGTACATCGTACAGACTTAGAAACATTCCTAGGACTGGTTAATAATCAGTTACTGACAACTGATTATCTAAAAGATACAAAAAGATAATTCCTATGAAACGTTACATAATTAATAAGGCCATGAACATTAAACGTTCAAAGAGACAACTAATCCTGGTTCTTCACTTCATCTCGGAATGATCTCCATCTCGTACTCCATCTCTATCTCGGACTTCACCAATCTCGGAAATTGCTGACTTCGGATCTTCATTCTTGTGATTGCTAGAGGTTCACTTTTCATGTTTCAACAATCTCCCCTAAGTGAACTTAGCAATCAGGTCAGCTTAGTTGGCTTCTTCAGTGATGAATACATGAGCTCTGTATAGCCAGTTTCGGACTTCCAGATACCACTGAAGCTGACTGGTGAACTTGGTCTTCACATGCTCCGGGGCTTCTAACTTAGTTGCATTTGTGATAAACTTTTGAAGAACTCTTGAGGGAACGAGATGCTTGTCCAGGACTCAGAAGAAGTCCTTTTTCTTTGTCTTCTTTTGCAAGTAGACGTATCCCAACACAGGTTCATCAATTGGTCCTTCTGCTAAGATTTCAGCTTCAGGCAGCTTGTAATCAATTTTTGCCAAGAACTTTTCAGTTCCGAACAAATGAGCCAGTTCAAATTCACATCTACAAAACACAACAACATTATACTTCAGTTAGTTCATTACAGCACTGTAAGCAGCAATGCTCATCTGACTGTCTTGATGAGTTCGGAAATGAGCAGCAATGGTCAAGATGTTATTTAGATTAATGGAGGGGAAGTCGACGTTCGTGATGGTGAGTTGTGTTGACTTGTTCCGATAAATGTAGTAGCGATGCAACAAACAGTCTAAGTCAAATTTTGTTAAGAATTTTCTTCCGAACGCATATATTTTTGTAATTCATTTCCGAGACCACACTTCTTTTTGGGGACGTTTGTTCCAGGAGTAGAATTTCTTCAATTGTTACCTTTCGATTCTAATGATCATTTGAGGATCATCTTTTGGGTGGAGAGGAGCAAACTTGATTTAGAACTTGCCATAAGGAGAGATGAGGAGATCAACCATGAATGGCACAATGTCCAAATCATGAACTATTCCTTCACGACAAAGTGGGGAAAGCCCTAGCATTGGATTGGGGTTGTCTTTGAGACCTTGAATCTAAATGCTCTCTTCAAGGGATTGAGCTATTTGTGCTTGAGACCAACCATCAGGCTTCTTGGTGGTCAGTTCATAGCAGTGGAATTCCAAGATAGGCTTTTTTTTCCTTTATATTGTTGTTTGTTCAGAACCAAGATGACATGCTGCATATTTTCATCGATGGTAAACTCTATAGGTGGAGGAATCAAAGGCTCTTCTGGAATGTTTAGGTTTCAGAAGTGGAGAACCTTCATCGATTAGAGCTATTCTTGGTGAGGGAATTGGAGGCAACATTGATGAGGTGGCTCGAAATGCCTCAATTGTGAGCTTAGTCTTTATCTTATCCGTTTCACGACTTCTTTGTAAACCATCAGCCAAGGATGATGGCCATGTGACTGCACACCATACCCTTTGCTCTTCCTCAGAAAGAAATTTCACCGAAAATTTCTTCTGAGCTTGAATTCCTACCACAACATTTGTGATGTACTTGACATCTTCATCATCATCATCATCAGGTGGAGTACCTGTGGAAACAACTTGAACAGATTCATCATCCGATTTATCTCGGAGTTTAAACTTTAAGGCAAGCTTCCAAGAGATCTTTGATTAAAAGGATGTTTACTTTATTGAGACGTGTGCAAAAAGTGTGATTTTCAGTTATAAAAAATAACCGTTTGAGTTATTGTGAAAAAACATTTCAGAAATAATAATGAAAAACCTTTTGAACTTCTTTTCAAGAAAAGGATCTCAGAGCAAGGAAGTTATGAGATGAATTGTCAAAATGATCTCGTAGCAAGAGAGCTCCAAGATGAATTGTCATAAGATACTTCTGAGATGAGAAAAAATAACTTGTACATGATATAGAGTTTGAGATTGCACAGAATCAGGCTGAATATCAGAGGTAAAAGGTAAGAAGATCTTAGAGGACATATTTTAAACAAATTTTGAGATTCTGATACATGAAGGAGCAGATCTCGAACAAAGGTAAGAGGCGAACACACATTACCATTTCGGACTTGAATTCCGAGATGACCTTCATAACACACTTTTTGAGATAAATTTTGAGGCGAGATCAAACAACATACCAATGTGACTATATTGGTCATAAACTTTAAAAGTTTGAGTGAGTTGTATAACTTAAACTAGAAGAGTAGGTTAGATAAAAAGACACATAAAACGGTCCTATTTATTCTGAAAGGAAACGATTCCGAGAGGAAAACAATTCTGACTTCAGAATAATTTCACCTCCTGATGATATCATCAGAGAGTACAAGCCTCTTGAAAGAATTGAGGATCAAGAAACATCATACCCATTTTGTTCAGAAAACCATTGAGTTTGGTTTTGTCGAATGCCTTATTAAAGACAACAACAATTTCATTGTCAGATGGAACAAAAATAAGTTCAATTTTTTCTTTTATAACATGATATTTAATGAAATGGTATCGTATAACAATGTGCTACGTCATGGAGTTATGAATTGGATTGTGTGAAATCGCAATGGCAATTTGAGAATCACAATAGAGTGGAATTTGTTGGAACTAGTAACCATAATCCAAAAGTTGTGATTTCATCCAAAAAACTTGAGAGGTGCAACTATCAGCAACAATGTATTCTGCTTTGGTTGTTGAAAGTGTAATGTAGTTTTGTTTCTTAGATGGCCAGCTAACCAATCTTCCACCCAAAAATTAACAGCCACCAGAGGTTCTTTTTCTGTCCAATTGAAGACCACCATAGATTGAATCGGAATATGCTCGTAGGAGGAAACTCTCATTTGCTGGGTACCAAATTTTGAGACTCTTTGTTCCTTTGAGGCATCAGAATATTTGCTTGCCCGCCAAAAGATGAGACATCTTTGGATTGACCTGAACTCTGGCACACAAACATGAAGAAAACATGATGTACGGACAACTTGTGGTTAGGTAGAGTAGCGATCCAATCATTCTGCTACACTTCTTCTCATCAACATCAACACTTGACGGGTCCGAAAAGATCTTATGTTTCAAACCCATAGGTACCTTTGCAGAGGCACAGGTGTCTATTGAGTATTTCTTAAGGAGCTCAGATATGTATTTCTCTTAGTGAATAAATATTCCTCTGTTGGTTTATTTTACTTGGAGACCAAGGAAGAAACTTAGTTCACGATTCATACTCATTTAGAATCGACTAACCATTAACTTGGCAAAATCAGCAACCATTGATGAATCCGTGGATCCAAAAATAATATCGTCCACATAGATTTGAACCATCATGCGATGTTTTCCATTTGATATTCGGAACAGGGTAGGATCGAGAATTCCTCTTTGAAAATCAGAACGCTTGAGAAAGTCAGTGAAAGTCTCCTACCAGGCGCGAGGAGCTTGCTTGAGGCCGTAAACAGCTTTTCAGAGTTTGTAGCAATAGTTCAAATAGGAAAGATTGACAAAAATGGGAGGCTGTTGGAGATACACATCAATATCAAGTTTGTGGGCTGCATAGGCAACAAAAATTATGATAGATTCAAGACGAGCAACAGGAGCAAAGGTCTCTTCGTAACCGAGTCCTTCGATCTGAGTGAATCCTTTAGCCACCAATATTGCTTTGTTTCGAATGATAACTCTAGTGTCGTATAGCTTGTTTCGGAACACCCATATCGTACCAAAAATGGGGTGATTTTGAGGAGCAGGGACAAGAGTCCACACTTCATTTCATTCAAATTCTGAAAACAATTCTTGCATGGATGTAATCCAGTCAGCATCTTCTAGTGCTTCCTTGATGGATTTTGGTTCAACCATTGAGATAAAGGTATAGAAATGACATTCCATTTGGATGTTGGTGGCAGAACGAGTTTGAATACAGGCGTTTAGATTTCTAATAACTTGGTTCAAAGGATGATCCTTGGTCCGATATGTAGTCTCGGAAGCTCTACTTCAACAAATGATCCGACATCAACAATAGGATTATGTTGCTCCCCCTGAACAATTTGAATTTGAGGATGATGCTTCCCCTAAACTTCTTAACCTGAGATACCAACGTTATCTTCATCCGGAAAGTCAAAGAAATTTGTATCATCTTGATTGTTGATCAGAGTGGTATCAAATTCAGCGAATTGATCTGTTGCATCTTGAAATCCATCCGCATTTGATTCAAGGGAAGGTTTACCATTCTCCCCCTCAACCTGAGAAGGTTGAAATGGTTCGAAATCAAATGGAGGAAACATGGGGGTCAGACCAGAAACATTTTGGGAAATAGGAGCGACAATTGATGATGATTGTATTGATCGAGATTCCGAATCAAGTGTTGTTTTGATTTCCCGAACAAGGTTTCAAAATCGACTTCATGAATTATTTAAGGATTCGGACATCCTGGCGATGGATTATCGGACTCCATGATGTGGGTTGTGACATCAAAGCTTTCTTCAAGAACACGAGTTCGACGATTCAGAACTCGGTAAGCTTTTAATTTTGCTGAGTATCCAAGAAAGATTGCTTCATCGGCTTTTGGTTGAAATTTCGTGAGATGATCACGATTGTTCTTTTATAAAGCATCGACAGCCAAAGACGTGTAGAAAAGAGATACACGGCTTACACCATTCATCGCTTCGTACGGTGTCATATTGAGGCGTCGATTGATGATGCTTCGATTCTGAGTGAAGCAAGCAGTGGACATGGCTTCAGCCCAAAGATAGAATGAAAGGTTTGCAAAGTTAAGCATCGATCGAGCATCTTCAACAAGCTTCAGTTTCTTCATTTAACCACACCATTTTGTTGAGAAGTTTAGGGAGCTAAGAAATCATGGTCAATACCTTTCTCGAAGAGGAATTTTTCAATGGTGAAATTGGTAAACTCATAACCATTATCACTTCAGATTCGTCGAACCGGCAGACTGATGAGAACTTTAATTCCTTTGATAAAATTGATAAGTTTCTAGGCTATTTTTGACTTGAGCCTGAGGAAGAAATCCCAGGTGAACCTTTTAAAATCATCCACAATCACAAGAATGTATTTCTTATGATGTAGACTTTCAACAATGAAGGGTCCACACAAATCTATATGAAGCAGTATTAATGGTGCTGAGATTGATTTTTTGATGATGATAGGATGACCTTTCTTTGATTGCTTCCCACATTAACAGGCAGGATAGAGATGATCATTTTCAAACTTGAGGAGAGGTAGGCCTCTGACCAGTTCACCAGAAACAAGATATTCAGATATCGGAAGTTTAAATGAGCAAGCCTTCGATGCCATAACCAACTGACATCAGGAATTTCCTTTGAGAGTAGACAGAGTTAAGGTTTTCCAATGATCATGTTGATGTCAAGAGGATACATGTTCTTGTTGTGATTTGACTTGATCAGACATTCTTTTCGGTCTTCGGTCATGACATAACTGTGTTTCTTGTAGAATTCAACTTGACAATTTGCATCAATAAGTTGAGACATACTAATTAGGTTATGCTTCAGGTCAGCTATGTATGCCACATTTTAGACAGAGAAGTTTATGTTGGTATGGATGCCATAACCTCAGATCCGAGAAATGGAGTTGTTGTCATATGTCACATAGCCAACATTTGATGAGAGTTTGAGATCACGCAAAAAATCTTTTTGCCCCGTCATGTGCATGGAACAAGCACTATCAATATATCATATTGTATCTTGTTCCGAAGCACAGAGTGCCTGCAAAAATTAGTGAATTTTGGATTTTTTAAGGCTCCGAGATAGATTTTGGGACTTAGGCACGGGCTTTAGACTTGGATTGTGACTTTTGAGCAACAGGTGTCTTGGAGGGCTTGTTCCGAGATCCTTTGGGAAAGAAGCAAAATGCCAAAGTCTTTTCATTGATACATAAATCATATTCAACAACAGGTTGTTTAGCAACAACTTTTCTTTGATTGACTATTTTTGAAGCTGTAGGAATCACAGTGTTACTTGAAGTTGCAATATCTTTTTCAATACTTTTAGCTCTCCACTCAAATTGTTGTTTTGAATTATTTGAAAATTTCTGAGTAATGGTGTTTTTAACAAATCGTTCTTTGTTTACTGCTATTGATGGTACATTTGGTTTCGAAAGCTATTGAGGTTTAAAAATCGTACCATCAGATTTAGCAATGAAAACAGAAGAAAGAGACCGAGGAGAATTATTTCTTGTGGGACAAGTGTCAACAGACTTTTTCGGAATGGGACTGACAACTTTGTTTTGAACTACCAAACTAGGAGGAATGGATGGACTTTTAAGAATCTTAACAGGTGCAAAGGTGTTGTGGTTCCTATTGGATGGGCTCACAGCCCGAGATACTTTCTTCTTAGAATTCTCAATGAAGCTAGACTTTTGTCTTGACCTAATTTCCTTTTTGAGTGAATTTATGTCTTCTATCTTAGGATCGGCAATATCTTTTCTATTCAATGAAGGTTTCTTCCTGGAGTCTGATGATGACTTGGAAGTTTGGCCAGTAGATGGGTTGTTGAACATGGGTATAATTGGCACTAAGGTGGTTTTTGAAATTACTTGAGAGTCCTAAACACAAGAATCGGATTAATTATCACTTATGGTTTCTACTTCAACGTCATTGTCTAAGGATGCCCAAACAAAATCTGATCTATCCAAGTCAGGTCCAGTTGTCTCTGGAATGATTCCTCAACAAGACAATTGTTGGGAAGATTGTGGGTCGGAATTTGAACTATAGTGTGGGGAATGGTTGGAGAAAATTTTGAGGTCTGATTCAGGTCCAGGGGTATCAGAGGAGGAAGAGGCGTGGAATCATGAAATTTGGCAACTATTGGTTGAAACTCAGAAATCAAAGATGAGAATCGATCCGAAGTCTCAGGAAGGGGTGATGTCACACCCCAAAACCTGAACGGCGGAAACGTTTTGGGGCGGAGGACGTCATGTACAGTATCACAACAATGTAAAATAGTAAACAAGCAACAACATCATCCATTGCATTAATAATAGAATTATTATACAAGTGTTGTCTATCAAATTTTGATAAATACTAAAGCATAAATCAAAATGAGAGATGGGTCTTGAACGAGCTCCATCTTCTCTAATCCTTGCATCGGTACCTGTCTATAGATGACCTGATGATACAAGTAATTTTGAAAGCGAGTATCAGCTTTGAAGCTGGTGAGATCATAAGTATTTTAGTGTCTTAATTTGTATGTAAGAAATTGTTTGTAAATGAACTATAAGTATGGAAAAATGTAGATGAACTGTAAGTATAAAAATGTTTGTAAAACAACTGTAAACGTTTAAAAACCCTAGAAATCCATATGATTACTACTTTATATAAAGGTGTCTTCTACCAAGACTTAACTGTTCTAAATGTTCGTTTCTTGTAAAAGTGTGTAATTTTCCCAAGTGTAACTATCATTATCAAAATATTGTTTTTACATTAAATGTTTAAGTGAAATGATCACTAAATATATGAAAAGGGGAAATTAATGTAGTACTGTAGTGTTGTATTATAGGAACTACCGTTGTACTAACTACCTTAAACCGGATTTATATTAAGGTATCATGTCATAAATTGCACCATACTATTGACTGGTAACAACGACATACGAATGGTCGTAAAAACGGAATGACGTTTGGCACCCGCAAACCTGCAGGTCTGGCTGTAGCTAGCAGCAAGGTGTAGGATAGTCAATCCATTATAGATCTATACGCAAACTCACGCTCTCCCTCCAAGAAAATTTTGGCTACAACTCGGGCCATGACATTTAAGGCATGCTCTGATACAGTGGATCACAATTGTTAACGTATTCATGTATACGTAATGTAATGTTATTTGTTCTAGTATCATTGTATATGTTCTCTTCCTAGTATAGTTGTATATGTACTTCTCTAGTATAGTTGTATATGTTCTTCTCTAGTATAGTTGTATATTTTCTTCTCTAGTATAGTTGTATATGTACTTCTCTAGTATAGTTGTATATGTTCTTCTCTAGTATAGTTGTATATGTTCTCATAGTAGTAAGTATTGACTCATGAATGAACTGACTCATAGTATGATATTAAGTTTTAGTAATAGTTCTAGTATCTTCCTAAACTACCCATATGGTAGTTTACTAGTAATCTAACTGGTACGTATGGACATGGATGTAAACCCTTGCTACCCAAGGGCATTGGATGAACTGGAAGGACCTTTATGAATATATATGTACATATGTTATATAACTAATATTTAAAAGACCTTCGGAGGAGTACCCGATATCCCACCAGACCACATCTCAAGCGCGAAAAGGAAATAGGGTGGATAGCCTTCCTAAGTCTTTTAAACGTTTCTTATATAACTATACATATAGAGGCATGCAATTTATAATATAAAAGAATAAATAAGTTTTTTAAAACCTTTTAACATAATTATTATCTTAAGAGAAGATCGACTTGATGTCAATCTATAAAACGGTTTGAAGGCATGGGTTTGATAAAACAATTTAGTATAAGGAAACATTTGATTGAATCACAATTGTAAATAAGTTTGAAATAAAACATATAGAGTAAAATGTACAGTTTAATAAGGAGTTTTAAACATATAAAGTATTTATGAAAAGCATATAAAGGAAACTATTTGGTAAAACGGCTAATGAGTAGCCAATCATTTGAATGCTGCTTATTAATCACATGTCATTGATATAATAATTATCATAATTCTACTTGTATGCCCCCCCCACCATAAAACATTTAAAAATAGTTTAAAACATTAATTAAGGGATATGAACTCACCTGCAGTAAGTGATTGGAATTGAACGGAAAGTTATCGTAAGGAATGATCGGACAAGTGCTTGGTGTCAAGTGAAGAATTTAGACACACACAATGATCCTAATTACATATGAAGACATATGTATATAAATAACTAGTGATTAAAACACTAATTATACAATTATAAGCATTTTAATGCGAGGAAAACACTTTTGGTCAAGTGCTAGGAGGCAAATGGGTTGCAACAAAGGAGTGCAAGACCTCTAATGGGGGTTTATGGTCAAATGACCATATGATTTGGAGTTTTCAAGTCCCTATATTATCAAGGAATGCATTAAGGAAATTGTCCAAAGCTTTAGGAGGATTTATGGCACCATTTGGCACCATTTATTGGAATTCACGGCCCTAGAGCATCTTGGGCCGTGAACACCCTTTTCTTGGTGTTTTAGTGGTGTTTGCTAGCCCCAAACACACTAGGGTACTTGTCCTAATTTGTCTCTTGGCTTAAGGAGGATTTTCAAGGCATTTTGACACCTAAACATGGAGTTCACGGCCCTGGAACATCCTTGGCCGTGAACTCACTTTCATCCTTGATTTTAATTGATTTTGATGTCCTAAACATGAAATGGTAGTCCCTATGTTGAGTTCTAAGGATTTGAGGGGCATTGGGACACTTTTGGCCCTTAAAATGGAGTTTACTCCCCAAGTGTTCTTGGGTTGTAAACTCCCAAATCTTGGGGTTTTGGTCCAATTTTGATGTTTCTAAACACAATCTAAGCTATATAATATAACTAGATCGAAGTACTCACAATTTGGGATAAAAACCCGAAGATCTGTGAGAGAGAATTTGACTTTTCTTTAAATGGAAATGTAACTAATGAACCAATATGGTTCAATTTTCTATATATAGTCCTGGGATTTTTGGCAGAAAATATTTTTATTCCCGGAATGAACTCTAATATCATAGAGTATCAGAATAACAGTGTTGCACGAAACCCTGGTGCATCCACTCTCCCGATATTTCCTTAAGTGTAAATCCTGAAAAACTGCCAAACTTATACTCGAAGTCTGGAATTTCACTGTAACTGTTCTACTTCTATTGGTTTGATATGGTTTGTTCAGAATGGAAATTTCGGGTTGTCACATCGTCCCCCTGTTGAAGGGAATTTCGTCCCGAAATTAGAATTTAGGCAAGGAAGTAGGTACGAATGATCGAGTCGTGAGGAGGAAACTTCCTAATTGATTGGTTCTAGCGCACCTAAGTGAAATCGGGTTCTCGGTTGGCAATCCAACGAACCTTCACTAACTGGCGACGGCTTTGCTTCGTACGCTTGACCTCTCGGTCGAGGGTCACTACGGTTCTAATACGAAGGCGAGGATCTCGATGAGTGGACTTACAAGATTCCTAACAGAAAGGTATGGTTTCACGATCGAGACGCGAAGAGTAGAATGTACGCTACTGAGTTCGCGGAGTAGGTCTAGTTTGCGAGATACAGGACTGATTCTGGTAAGAATCTCGGAGGTCCTGTCTATCTTGGATTTAGCTTTCCACGCTTTATGAAGCGTATTAAGCCGTTCCCGAGTGAGACTTCCTAAAGAATTTGGTCTCTCACTTGGAATTTCCAAAGGTTCTTTCTCTTGCTTAACATCCCAGTCAAGGGCCACTCCTTGCTGGGTCAAGTTCATATGGTTTCCTGTGATTTGTGAGGGTTTCTAGATGAACTATGATAGTAGGTCTGTAAGACCTAGAATTTGGCGAATGTCTGTCGGCGTCTCTGGTGTCGACAAATTCTCAACGGTTTTGACAAATTGTAAGAGTACTCAAAATTTCCCACATCACTAACAGTGTGTCATAGGAATTTAACTCTTCAATTTCGAAACTCGTGCCTAGAGAACTTTGCGAAAAGTTCCTCTGAAGGAAATGTTTCCATGGGTTTCTTCTTACTACGAGGGTAGATAAGTAAGTCATTACATAGAGAAATGACAAACTGATCCAAGTAAGAAAGACGTACCCTACTCATTTAGCTCATGAAAGCTATGGGCGCGTTGGTCCTATCCGAAGGGTATCACTACGGACTCGAAGTGTCCGCATCGAGTTTGGAAGATAGTCTTCTGGACATCCTTCCCTAACACTCGAACTGGTGATATTCGGATCTCAGATCCATTTTTGAAAGTAATTCTTTCCTTGCGTTTGCTCAACCATTTCATCTATGCAAGGCAGAGATAACGATTTCTAATGAAAAATCTTGACGGAGTCCTCAATATCCGAGGCACATACGATGCAATTCGTCGATCTCCGGAAGAATAAGACCGGGGTTCTCCAGGGTGAGAAGCCTAGTCTTCTAATTCTATTTTTGTGTAGTTCGTTAAGTTGTCTGTACTGTTCTGGTATCTCCGTGGGTGTTTAGACTATTGGGCGATCTGTTTACAAGAGTCGTATTGGGTTCTAAGTTTGTTCATATGACGATGCGATTACTCGTAGGCTTAGGCAGTTCTCCGTCCTGAAGTTCATATTAGAATTCATACATGTTTTCACAATCACAATCTCGTGTATACGATATGTATATAATTAAGATCGAAAAGGTAGTCGAATAACTGATTCTTCTTTAAGCTCACTTCCTTTCGAGGAAAAAGAAGTTAAAGTGGAATCATCAATTCTAAATCTGTAGAACCTTGATTATATATCCCTCTTATGTATACATTCCTCAGTGATAGATCAATCACATGAATCCTTGGATTAAACTTGACGTACTGCATGAGTGGTACTTGGGGGATTTCTTCGGAAAGAAAATAACTAAGAGGTACTCCTGGCATGAGTACTTTGGTGTTCTAATATGACGGCTTCGCTGGAAAGTGATCTAGAAGAAAGCGACGTACGTATGAAGCTGTTTTTGTGAGGATCACATTGAATCGAGTCGTATGATAATGTCGAAATCATACTGAAACTTAAAGACATTAGATTTGAACATAAGACGTTTACAGACAAAACACAACCGTGCAACCATGAACAGAGTTACAGTACTTTAGACTTACGACAAGACCATTGCTGAGAATAAGGTATACAACAAAAGACAAGTATACGCAGCACGAACATCCTTATACAGACATGATCTAGCAAAAGGTAAGACTCTAGTTGCACTAGTTCTGGATAGTTTATAAGTATGTTACAACAACACGCCTAAGTTACATTAACGAGGGTTCCGGAGTAGGCTCTCCTGCAGCTGTGATTCTGAGAATCCTCCCATCTGCGCCAGAGTTCTTTGCTATAGGGAAATCCCTCTTGAAGTGACCTATCTCACTACATTGGTGGCATGACTGGCTAGTACTAGATTTGGTGGCGGGAGTGCGGTGCTTAGCCAGTGTTATGTGGACACGAGTGCCTTCCTCATTACTCCACTTTCAAAATTGCTTCCTAAAGCGTTCTGCCGGAGTTGCCACTGGTGGATGTGGCATGGCAAGTCTTTCGGCTTTCTTGCGCTTCTTTAGGGCTTTACAATATCGTCTCTTCCTTTCGATCTTTAGGCTTCGCAAGTCCATGACTGTTTCCATTTGTTGGTTTCCCGGTTTGGTACTACCATCGGAACTCTCGACTCCTTTTTCAGTCTTGTTTGTGTTGCCTGAGTTGATGTGTGTAAGGAAAGTTGTCACAGCAGCTGCTACTGCAGCTTGTAATGTAGCGGCGTCAACATGGAGGATAGGGGTTTCGGTACTCGGCTGATCTTTTCTAGAAGATGCCATGATTCTGTTTC
Source organism: Lactuca sativa (assembly GCF_002870075.4). Taxonomy (NCBI): domain Eukaryota; kingdom Viridiplantae; phylum Streptophyta; class Magnoliopsida; order Asterales; family Asteraceae; genus Lactuca; species Lactuca sativa. The sequence continues at coordinate 239,996,918 of NC_056630.2, forward strand.
ACGGAGAGAAAATAAATTTGTGAGCGATTCTGGTCGACCCTAGGTGCACGGCGATTGTTCAATCAAATAGTAAGAGTATGTTCTCGAAAGTTTGACCTACATCCCTATGATGCAGTCCTAGCATGGAAATGGAAGTATGATCGCGAAGGTTTGACCTTACATCCCAATGATGCAGTCCTAGTAATGAGTAGAAGTAAGTTCGTAGAATGGTCTCAAAACGTTTGTCGTTCAAGCCGAGGTATCGTGGGTTGGTGAATAAAAAGATCCAACCACTGAAAGAGACTTGGAAATGTCTCTGGATCTAACTTGCTATAGTCCAATGACTTGACTAAAGCAGGTTTCAGATAGACTCCAATGAGAGTATGATAAGAGTACTTAAATAAAGAATGACACAAAAGTTAGCCGGCTGTCAATATCTTTGATATTAATGACGTAAAGATTCAGGAAAATGACCTTGTAAAGGTCTTACATCATATCTAGAGAAGATAATTCTTGACAGCATAAGGACCTAACCTACAGTACTTACAGTGCAAGGTAATTTCATAGAAAATGCCACATCGGGCAAAGATAGAAAACGATTACATTCTAACAAGGGAAGTAAGGTAAAGAATCTACTACTGACGACGGTTATCCCTCAGGTGAACTCTCAGTTCAGCCAGTTGACGTTCTACATCAAGTAGGGTTCTTCCGTACACCCTCTAGCGTACTCGGAGCTCTATGACTTCAGCTCGTGGTTCAGCAGTGCTTGCAGCGGGGTTTCATGGTTTTCTCTCTGATCACTCGTGAGCAACTTCTAGACGAATGTTGCGGAGGATATGCATTCTAGCATCGGTGACAACTTCGGTAATCTGATGTAGGGTTGTCCTGCCTTGAATCTCATTTCGGGCCACTCCGCGGACCAAGATTGGCAAGATTCTGTCTGCTGAGCCCCCATTGCTCACGTCATAAAAGCTTCGGTCACCATCATAAGGCATGGGCTGATCTTGTCCTTGGCTCCATGTTTCCAAACATTCCACCCATGGAGGTGTCGGGCCATGAAAAGCCGGACGAGGGTTAGGAATTGGAAAGGGAGCTGCTTGAGGTAGGTTCTCAATCTCTGGTTCGGAGTTAGCATCGTCCGAAAGGTCTTCATCATGGTGATCATTCAAAGGGATAGGATGATCATTATCTGGTTCTTCTCCAAACCAACCAGCAATGACTTCGTTCGGAAGATACTGGTTGCCGTGGGGATGGAGTCCAGCCATGTTATCTAAGCGAGAATTGGGGTAAGAAAATAGTTATTAGACGAACTATCTAGATAATTAGTTAGAAAATCTTCATCAGTTACATAGCTATTTGTGAAGTGCATACCAGTTATATGTAATCGAAACAGGATAGGCCTTCGAATATGTGACCTTAACTCCAAATTCACACAGAATCGGGGTAAAGTAAAATTTCACAGATTCTAAGTCTATAACATCCTAATTACATATATCTTCAGTGTATCCACTTAGCAACTATCAACTTAGTAATGAAGATCCCATTTTAGTTCTCAAGTATACTTTATTAAATATTTTATTATTTAAAGTATAAACTCTTGGTCAGAGTATTCTTAATCCCTTATGTATTTATAGTTAGTATATCTTTTATGGGTTGATATACTTAATTCACTATAAACAATGCTCTGATACCAATCTATCACACCCCAAAACCGGAACGGCGGAAACGTTCTGGGGCGGAGGACGTCATGTACAATATCACAACAATGTAAAGTAGTAAAAAAGCAACAACATCATCCATTGCATTAATAATAGAATTATTATACAAGTGTGTTCTGTCAAATTTTGATAAATACTAAAGCATAAATCAAAATGAGAGATGGGTCTTGAACGAGCTCCATCTTCCCTAATCCTTGCATCGGTACCTGTCTATAGATGACCTGAGGATACAAGTAATTTTGAAAGCGAGTATCAGCTTTGAAGCTGGTGAGATCATAAGTATTTTAGTGTCTTAATTTGTATGTAAGAAATTGTTTGTAAATGCACTGTAAGTATGGAAAAATGTAGATGAACTGTAAGTATAAAAATGTTTGTAAAACAACTGTAAACATTTAAAAACCCTAGAAATCCCTATGATTCCTACTTTATATAAAGATGTCTTCTACCAAGACTTAACTGTTCTAAATGTTCGTTTCTTGTAAAAGTGTGTAATTTTCCCAAGTGTAACTATCATTATCAAAATATAGTTTTTACATTAAATGTTTAAGTGAAATGATCACTAAATATATGAAAAGGGGAAATTAATTTAGTACTGTAGTGTTGTATTATAGGAACTACTGCTGTACTAACTACCTTAAACTGGATTTATATTAAGGTATCATGTGATAAATTGCACCATACTATTGACTGGGAACAACGACATACGAATGGTCGTAAAACGGAATGACGTTTGGCACCCGCAGACCTGCAGGTCCGGCTATAGCTAGCAGCAAGGTGTAGGATAGTCAATCCAGTATAGATCTATACGCAAACTCATGCTCTCCCTCCAAGAGAATTTTGGCTATAACTCGGGCCATGACATTTAAGGCATGCTCCGATACAGTGGATCACAATTGTTAACGTATTCACAATTGTCCTTGGTACGGGAGTATGGATAGTACATAGTTATTCGTCATTAATCCGGGAGTATGGATTTAGACATTGACATTTGTCCCTAATCCGAGAGTACGGAATGGGCACAAATATTGATCCGAGATTATGGATTAGATCCAGGAGTAAGAGGTAAAATTTAAGGTTCGAGAGTATGGATAGTCTCGTTGTGAGGATTGACGGGGTGGGGTAAGAGTCGATTATATATATATATATGCGGTAATTGTATATTTTGTGAGATCTAAATTATATATATGATATAACATTGTGGGATTGAATCCCTATGTACTCACCAGGTTTCCCAACCTGACCCACTCAAGTTTATTTGTATCATATGTGTCGATATGAAGTTACATTACACTTAAGGAGATAGGAATCACTAGTGATAAGGAATGTAAGTTCTGTTTATGCTTATGTTTATGTATTCACGATGACATCCCAAATGTTTTAAAATGAATAAAAATACATTTCTTCAGAAATGCTTTGATAACGTATTTATCATGTTTTCTGGGAACAAATTCCACAACATTTTTATTAAAAGAGGTACTCTGATTTTTATAAATCATAAACAACACCATTTTTTCTGGCCATAAAAATCGGATGTCATAGTTGGTGTCAGAGCATTAGTTTAAGCGAAATATGAATAAGGATTTATTTCTAGACTTAAACTTAGAATGCTAAGCGATAATCGTGAGGAGTGTGTCTAATAAATTTTGGTAATACACCTGAATACACACAAGCACTAGCTTATTTAGGGAAAATGCATAACACACTTTTATGTGCTAAATGATTTATGATATGCATTATATGATCGGATCCATGGTCTGTTGCCGACCGGATTTGGAAACTTTATGTGCTCAGATTTCTAAACGTTTGATTACAGTATTAAAACTGGCATGTAACCTTTCGGAGTGATAAGGAAATTTACACGTCGATCGTAAATAAAATTTGCTTATCTAAATACTCGTCACTACACACGGAATGTTTAAATTGGTGTATAGATCGACATGGTAAGGACTCAAAGCGGAATCGGAAATGTTAATGGAGATTATAATCAGTGGCTTGTAATAGAATGTGCACCATAGGTAGCAACTGGACCTAAGCCAATCATAATGTCCGGGGTACAAGCGATGATCTAGATGAGGTTGGATCGTCAAATAGAGGAAACAAGGTGACTACTACTACAAGATAGGGATGAACCTACGATGCCTATTGAGCCGCCCGATGTAACAACAGCAAAATTCAAGTCAAAATTTAAACTTTTATAAAACTGTAATTGAGTATACTAAGTAGTAGATATCGTAACAAGGTTTTCATACATATAAAGAACACAAAAATCCGAGTTATAACGAAGAAGTTATAACCATTCTAAGATTTCCGACAAAACCGACAACACCGATTAAACGAAAAACGCGAAGTTTCAATACAATAGCCTTTAGCCTTAAGTATCTAAATGAAAGTCGTAGGTAACATTAAACCATAAACGTACGTAAAAAGAACGTCAAAATCTGACTTCGTATGAGGAAGTTATGATTTTTCGAAGTTTTTGACCTAGCAGTAGACAGCTAAAAACTCGAAATAGAGATCAAGCTTATACTCTCTGTAAAGCCCCACTAAACCACCCTGAAGCCTCGGTAACACTCCTGGAACACGACGCAAAGCTCTATACTCCCGAGATCCCCGAGAATCCTGAAATTTCAAGTCTCTCTTGTCGAAGTTCTGCTCGATTCTTCTCTCGTCTACTTCAAATCAACCACTTCAATCAAGTGAGTTCATACCCCTACAACCACACTTTAAATGCTTTTTAAATGATTTTGAAACACTTTTAAGGGGGGGAATACAAGGAAACACACGACTAAAATCATGTGAAACATCGACCTTTTGCTATACTTTTCATACTGTTGTTTTAACTATCTTATAAAGTTATTATCATGCAAAACACCTCACAACACAACTTTACCCTCTGGGGATACAATATGTTTTATAAATAGAAATAGGTTTTAATTATACGTTTGCATACTACATCATATCAAGAGTAACCATTTCAAATATAACATGATGCTTTTACAAGAAAACTCAACTCATCATCACGTTTTTGTAACACGGTAGAAAACGAAATCATTTTATACGAACGATTTTCATCATATTACTCGTGAACTTGTTGTTAGCAATCATGTGATGGCATATGGCTTTGTTTGTACCAAACGAAAGTCCTCACCTATAACCAGAGTCTCCTGGAGGGAGAGCGTGACAAGTGTGTATAGATCTATACGGGGCTGACAACTCCGCACCCTGACTGTTAGCTACAGTCCGTCATTTGGGGTGACAAACGTCAATATTAGGTACTGCGTCTAGTATGGTTATGAGGAACTCACAACACGCAGAAACAATGACTCATGCACGTAGTAATACTTAACTCAATCATGCTCGAGGGGTAATAACTATATTCTAGGGTATTATCGGCATGATCAAAACTCAAGTTAAAACACTTCCACAACTAGTTTTACTTAACAATAAGACTGCACTTCACTTTTAGGAAAATAAGGGATTTTCCTGGTTCAAATACATATACTACATACAACAATCTTTCAAACTCATTTCATACATCTAATAGAAAATAAGGGATTTTCTGGAAAACATACACACACTTTCGAATTGCATACATTTTCTCAAAACACCACTTATGAACTCACCAACTTAAATGTTGACACTTCCTCTTTGAAATAACTTGTATTCTCAGGGACCCGCTAGACCAGGTAGCAACTACTTTTGAAGACTAACGCGCTGGCGTTAGTAACATATTTTGGATCACCATATTGTATTTGATTTCTTTTGCAAACATGTAACACATACAATCATGTAAACTTTTCAAATATATTTATATTATGGTGGTGTGTACTTTCTTTACTATTCAATTGTTATGATATTTGACATGACGTCCTCCGCCCCCGAACGTTTCCGCCGTTCTGCTTTGGGGGTGTGACAGATTGGTATCAGAGCTTTGTTTATAGTGAACTAAGTATATCAAAACCATTTTTGATATACAACTATAAACACAACTGGGCGAAAACACTCTGAGTAAGAGTCATACTTTTAAAAATTAAATTTATTTAGTTTTTGTAAAGTAGGCATGCATTCATTTCATACTAATAACATGGTCAGTATCATAATTAAAACAATATAGAAGTATTATAAATAAGCTGTGCAGTGCAAGTATGCCTTGGGACATGTAATCGGAACTGGGAAGAATATAGCCTGATCAACTATATTTGTCCAAGAGCTGACTAACATATGCCAAGGAGTGTCTGCAATGGACAACAAATTTAAAACTTATAAACTTCAGAATCAAACATAACATTTAGAATATTATAGGAGTATTTTATGCATACGATAGTTTAACTTTGATGTCAACCTTATGTGCCTTAGTTCTAGACAATCCATATCTCCCTATTCTCGTACAAACACAATGGCCGGATTTCCACCTAGCAGGAGACCCCTGCTACCCAAACCATACAATCCTTAAAAGACTTATTGTCTTCATTGTTATTTCTTTTGCAGCAATGCCGCCTCGTAGATCTACACGTCGCATCAACAACGTAACACATACGCCGCCGCCACCACCCCTACAATATGATCCTGTCATGGTTCAGGCTGCTATCACTACAGCAGTAGCAGCTGCTCTTACGCAGATAAACACTAACGGAGCTGGTGGAACTGGAAGCAGTACCAACCACTTAAATCATGGCACTGGCCATGGTTATATCAGAGAATGCACATACAAGGAATTTTCGAATGCAAAGCCAAAAACTTTCAACGGGGTAGGAGGAGTCATTGCACTTATGCAATGGTTCGAGAAGACCGAAACGGTCTTCGAGATATGTGCATGCCTAGAGACCAGCAAAGTCAAGTTCGCCGCTTGCACTTTCTCTGATCGATCCCTCACCTGGTGGAAGGGACATGTGGATGCCCTATCTCTCCCAGTTCCTAATGCCATGAGCTGGGAAGATCTTAAAATCTTGATGCTAGAAGAATACTGCCCGAGGGGAGAAATCCAAAAATTAGAGCATGAGATATGGAACCTAAGGATGACCGGATCGGACGTAATCACTTACACGGCTAGGTTCAATGATTTTTCAGCTTTGTGCCCAAGTATGGTAAATGTCACACCCCCAAACCTGAACGGCGGAAACGTTCGGGGGCGGATGACTTCATGTGGTAGCGTAGCAAATGAATACATAGTAAAGAAAGCAATGCAACCATCATATATATAATTGAAAGTTTACATTTATCAAAAGTTACATGTTCAAAACCCAATTACAATATGATGTCAAAATACGAGATTAAACTGGCGCCGCAGCATCCCTTCAACAAAAGCGAAATGAATACCTGAAATTACTGATTTCCTGGGACATACAAGTAATTTTGAAAGAGTAGATCAGCATTTAAGCTGGTGAATTTCATAAGTATTTAAGTGACAATGTTTGAATGAAATGAAATGTTTTATCTTTGTTTGTTTGTGTTTAGAAAATCCTATATTTTCTACTAGTATAAAAGTAGCCTTCACTCAAGACCAATGTTTGTTTCCAAAATGTATGTAAATGTAAAATAACCAATGAGTTTGAAAACCTTGTAAATCAATGCATTTTTAATACCCCTTGTGAGTTTTATAACCATACTATTGACTCTGAATGCCTATACACAACGTTCTTCAGGCGTTGGAATGTTATGACGTTTGTCACCCCAAACGGTGGACTGTAGCTAACAGTCAGGGCGCGGGTTGTCAAGCCCGTATAGATCTATACACAAACACCATGCTCCCCCTCCAAGGGATTCTGGTATATAATACAGGACTTGAAATGTGTACTCGAACGTACATGAAGTTAGTGTCTCACAAAACCGTGGTATAAAAACAGATCTACTTGTTAAAATGTTACGTTTGTTCTTGTATACGAAAGTAAACTTCTTGAAATATGTGTTTCTAGTACACAAGAGTTAGAAATCTGTTCGTAAAACTATACCTATTATAGTTTCCAAAAAGCGTGTCTTGTTTGTTTAGAAATATTGAGAAAAGGAATCACTTGTTTATGAAAGTATAGATTTTTGGTGTAGAGTCTAGGATAGACAAGAAAAATCTAAGAACAGTTTAGTTTATACATGCATTACAACAACATTATATTTTAAAAGGTAAAATGCTATTGTGACATATGTTATATATATATATATATATATATATATATATATATATATATATATATATATATATATATATAAAAGTTCCTTTAAATGTTTATAAATCGCATGTGATTTGAATATATAACAGTATATAAAAGAGTTTCTTCATGTAACACACGATAATACTCGTGTGTTTTACTTGTAATCCCCCCCCCCTCTTGAAAGCATATAAAAGTATTTAGAATAATTAAAAAGGTTGATTAAGGGGTATGAAAATCACTTAAAAGTTTTGGAGATAGCGAGATGGAAAACCGGGCAGAGTTTCATCTCGGGAAACGGATTTTCCTCGGGATTCTCGGGAATCTCGGGAGTAAAATCGACCTTCGGGACTTGAGCCAAAAAGACCAGAGCTTCGGGTTTGAACGGACACGGAAAACGAGGCAAAGTTGAGAGAGAGAGAAGAGAAATGAACCCTTTCTTTGGAAACCCTCGCATCCTATTTATAGTAAGGCTGGTCTGCCTCGGTACGCGGGGCGTACGCTCGTACGCAGCGCGTACGCGTACGTCATGCGTGACCGAAGCCTCGACTGCATCGGTTTGGATGGGACGGGTTGCTGGGTACGCGGGTCGGATGGGACGCCGGGTCGGATGGGACGTCGGGTCGGACGGGTCGGGGCTTCGGACGGGTCGGATGGGTCGGTTTCTTTGGATAGCGCGACGTGGACGATCAGAGGCCAATCCTCTCAGTTACGCGGGGCGTACAGGGGTACGCAGCGCGTACCTCGGAGGAGGATGCTGACTCCCCTTCGGATAATATCCGAATTTTGAATAAAATAAATAATTAATTTATTTAATAAACTTCAAAAATTCATATCTTCTTCATACGAACTCCGTTTTCGATGGTCTTTATATCCTCGCGTAGGTGAGACTACGCTCTACAACTTTCGTTTAGACTCCGTCGGCAAATTCCGAAATTATTTTTTTATTATTTATTAAAAACCCATCGTGTTTAAGGAATTTCTTTGAAAATTCATAACTTCTTTATCTGATGTCGGTTTTTGCCAGACTCTTTACCGCTGGAATACCATTGTCGAGACCTTCGATTCTCGTTTAGGTCATTCCGGCCAAAAGTCGCTCGATCTCCGATTCGAGTTTTTAGCTGTCTGTTGCTAAGCCGAACTTGGAAAAATCATAACTTCGCTATATGAAGTCGGATTTGGGCGTTCTTTTCACGTACGATCATGGTTCAAAGACATTTAATCATAGAAGGAAATTAAATAGAACTTATTTGTACATTTTATTATGAAAGTAAATTTTTATTATTCAGAAGTGGTTACAATACTTGACCCATTTTGGTCGTTACAAAGAGTTGAAATATCGGGTTGTCACATCATCCCCCCGTTAGAGAGAATTTCGTCCCGAAATTTAAAGTAGTAAAGATACTAGTGAACAAGAAAGAGATGAGGGTACTTTTGTTTCATCTGGTCCTGGCGTTCCCATGTGAATTCGGGTCCCCGCTTGGTGTTCCAGCGAACCTTCACGATGGGTATGCGACTTTGTTTTGTTTGTTTGACCTCTCGGTCCATGATTTCTACTGGTTCTTCCACAAAGTTGAGGCTCTCGTTGATCTCGATCTCGTCGAGTGGAATAACAAGAGTCTCGTCGGACAGGCACTTTTTCAAGTTTGAGACGTGGAAGGTTGGATGGATGTTACTAAGTTCGCGCGGTAGGTTAAGCTTGTAAGCCACAGGGCCGATTCTGGCAAGAATCTCGAAAGGCCCTATGTATCTTGGATTTAGTTTCCCACGCTTTCCAAATCGTATTAAACCCTTCCACGGTGAGACCTTTAATAAGACGTGGTCTCCTACCTGGAATTCCAAAGGTTTCCTCCTTTGGTCAGCGTAGCTTTTCTGTCGGTCTCTTGAGGCTTTCAATCGTTCACGAATCTGAACGATCTTCTCTGTTGTTTCACGTATGATCTCCGGACCTGTGAGAGTGCTTTCAGGAACTCTTCCTCTAGCTAACTGGGTATCGCCAACTTCAGTCCAGCACAGAGGGGATCTGCACTTTCGACCATAGAGGGCTTCAAACGGAGCAGCCTTTATGCTTGTATGATAACTATTGTTGTATGAAAATTCGACAAGGGGTAAATGAATATCCCATGTCTTTCCAAAGTCAATCACGCAGGCTCTCAGCATGTCTTCTAAAGTTTGTATTGTTCTCTCACTTTGTCCGTCTGTCTGTGGGTGGTAGGCTGTACTCATGTCTAGCCTAGTTCCCAGGGAACTTTATAGTGACTGCCAGAATCTTGAAGTGAATCTACTATCTCGATCGGAGATAATGGATATCGGAACACCATGCAGTCGCACTACTTCCCTTAAGTAAGTTCTTGTAAGCTTCTCCATTTTGTCAGTCTCCTTGATGGGTAGGAAATGTGCGGATTTGGTCAATCTATCGACAATGACCCATATGGTATCGAGTCCACTTGTCGTCTTGGGTAACTTGGTTATGAAGTCCATAGTAATCCGCTCCCATTTCCATTCCGGTATCTCTGGTTGTTGTAGTAGTCCTGACGGTTTCTGATACTCGACCTTAACCTTAGCGCAAGTAAGACATTTACTCACGAAGGTAGCAATTTCTGCTTTCATGTTAGGCCACCAGTACAGTTTCTTAAGATCCAGATACATTTTATCTGAACCCGGGTGAACGGAATATCTTGAGTTGTGAGCCTCGGTCATGACTACGTTTCTGAAACCACCATGATTTGGGGTCCAGATTCGGTCCATGAGATAGTAGGCTCCGCCACCCTTGACTTCTAAATTCTTCTCCATTCCTCGCAGGGATTCACCCGCCACATTTTTAGGTTGTAAAGCTTCCATTTGTGCTTCCTTAATTTGTGTGGATAAGTGGGAATGGATATTCATGGTCAGAGATTTGACCCTCCGACCAGTGTATTCCTTTCGACTGAGGGCGTCGGCTACTACGTTGGCCTTGCCAGGATGATAACGAATTTCGCATTCGTAGTCATTCAGTAACTCAACCCATCGTCGTTGTCGCATGTTGAGTTCCTTCTGATCGAAAATGTGTTGAAGGCTCTTGTGATCGGTGAATATAGTACTCTTTGTTCCGTATAAGTAGTGCCTCCAGATCTTCAGAGCAAATACCACTGCTCCTAACTCGAGGTCGTGTGTCGTATAGTTCACTTCGTGTGTCTTAAGCTGTCGGGAGGCATAAGCGATAACCTTCCCTCTCTGCATAAGAACACATCCAAGTCCTTGGTTTGAAGCATCGCAATACACTCCGAAGTCTTCTATCCCTTCGGGGAGGGATAGTATCGGTGCGGTGCACAAGGCCTGCTTTAGTGTCTGGAATGCCTTCTCTTGTTTCGCTTCCCAGTCAAAGGCCACACCTTTCTGGGTTAATGAAGTAAGAGGTTTCGCAATGCTCGAAAAGTTCTTTATGAATCTGCGATAGTAGCCAGCTAGACCTAGTATGGATAGTCTCGTTGTGAGGATTGACGGGGTGGGGTAAGAGTCGATTATATATATATGCGGTAATTGTATATTTTGTGAGATCTAAATTATATATATGATATAACATTGTGGGATTGAATCCCTATGTACTCACCAGGTTTCCCAACCTGACCCACTCAAGTTTATTTGTATCATATGTGTCGATATGAAGTTACATTACACTTAAGGAGATATGAATCACTAGTGATAAGGAATGTAAGTTCTGTTTATGCTTATGTTTATGTATTCACGATGACATCCCAAATGTTTTAAAATGAATAAAAATACATTTCTTCAGAAATGCTTTGATAACGTATTTATCATGTTTTCTGGGAACAAATTCCACAACATTTTTATTAAAAGAGGTACTCTGATTTTTATAAATCATAAACAACACCATTTTTTCTGGCCATAAAAATCGGATGTCATAGTTGGTGTCAGAGCATTAGTTTAAGCGAAATATGAATAAGGATTTATTTCTAGACTTAAACTTAGAATGCTAAGCGATAATCGTGAGGAGTGTGTCTAATAAATTTTGGTAATACACCTGAATACACACAAGCACTAGCTTATTTAGGGAAAATGCATAACACACTTTTATGTGCTAAATGATTTATGATATGCATTATATGATCGGATCCATGGTCTGTTGCCGACCGGATTTGGAAACTTTATGTGCTCAGATTTCTAAACGTTTGATTACAGTATTAAAACTGGCATGTAACCTTTCGGAGTGATAAGGAAATTTACACGTCGATCGTAAATAAAATTTTCTTATCTAAATACTCGTCACTACACACGGAATGTTTAAATTGGTGTATAGATCGACATGGTAAGGACTCAAAGCGGAATCGGAAATGTTAATGGAGATTATAATCAGTGGCTTGTAATAGAATGTGCACCATAGGTAGCAACTGGACCTAAGCCAATCATAATGTCCGGGGTACAAGCGATGATCCAGATGAGGTTGGATCGTCAAATAGAGGAAACAAGGTGACTACTACTACAAGATAGGGATGAACCTACGATGCCTATTGAGCCGCCCGATGTAACAACAGCAAAATTCAAGTCAAAATTTAAACTTTTATAAAACCGTAATTGAGTATACTAAGTAGTAGATATCGTAACAAGGTTTTCATACATATAAAGAACACAAAAATCCGAGTTATAACGAAGAAGTTATAACCATTCTAAGATTTCCGACAAAACCGGAAACACCGATTAAACGAAAAACGCGAAGTTTCAATACAATAGCTTTTAGCCTTAAGTATCTAAATGAAAGTCGTAGGTAACATTAAACCGTAAACGTACGTAAAAAGAACGTCAAAATCTGACTTCGTATGAGGAAGTTATGATTTTTCGAAGTTTTTGACCTAGCAGTAGACAGCTAAAAACTCGAAATAGAGATCAAGCGGTCTTTAGCCGAAACAAACTAAATGAGAATCGAAGGTCTCAACAATAGTAGCGCAATGGTAAAAAGTCTGACGAAAACGGACGTCGAATGAAGAAGTTATGGATTTATGACGGAGTTTTCGTGTCCCGGCCTACTAAAAATAATATATAAGTAATATATTTATAATATATTAAAAAAACTCAAAATTAGCCAACGGAGTCTAAACAAGAGTTGTAGAGCATAATCTCACCTTCGCGGCGATATAAAGAACGTCAAAAACGGAGTTCATATGCGAAAGTTATGAATTTCTGAAGTTTGAGCGCGAATCCCGACTCTGTCAGAACTCACGACGTGAGTTTTGGAAAACTCACGACGTGAACAGTCTGATTGACCCTTCCAGAGCCACTTGACGTGTGACGCATGCCATGACGAATTCGGGACAAACTCACGACGTGAATTGGCAAAATTCACGACGTGAACTTCAATTTTTGGCCTATATATAAAAATCGAAGCCTTTAGAGTTTGGCTGCTCATTCCTAACCTCTCTCCTACTTATACTCTCTGTAAAGCCCCACTAAACCACCCTGAAGCCTCGGTAACACTCCTGGAACACGACGCAAAGCTCTATACTCTCGAGATCCCCGAGAATCCCGAAATTTCAACTCTCTCTTGTCGAAGTTCTGCTCGATTCTTCTCTCGTCTACTTCAAATCAACCACTTCAATCAAGTGAGTTCATACCCCTACAACCACACTTTAAATGCTTTTGAAACACTTTTAAGGGGGGGAATACAAGTAAACACACGACTAAAATCGTGTGAAACATCGACCTTTTGCTATACTTTTCATACTGTTGTTTTAACTATCTTATGAAGTTATTATCATGCAAAACACCTCACAACACAACTTTACCCTCTGGGGATACAATATGTTTTATAAATAGAAATAGGTTTTAATTATATGTTTGAATACTACATCATATCAAGAGTAACCATTTCAAATATAACATGATGCTTTTACAAGAAAACTCAACTCATCATCACGTTTTTGTAACACGGTAGAAAACGAAATCATTTTATACGAACGATTTTCATCATATTACTTGTGAACTTGTTGTTAGCAATCATGTGATGGCATATGGCTTTGTTTGTACCAAACGAAAGTCCTCACCTATAACCAGAGTCTCCTGGAGGGAGAGCGTGACAAGTGTGTATAGATCTATACGGGGCTGACAACTCCGCACCCTAACTGTTAGCTACAGTCCGTCATTTGGGGTGACAAACGTCAACATTAGGTACTGCGTCTAGTATGGTTATGAGGAACTCACAACACGCGGAAACAATGACTCATGCACGTAGTAATACTTAACTCAATCATGCTCGAGGGGTAATAACTATATTCTAGGGTATTATCAGCATGATCAAAACTCAAGTTAAAACACTTCCACAACTAGTTTTACTTAACAATAAGACTGCACTTCACTTTTAGGAAAATAAGGGATTTTCCTGGTTCAAATACATATAGTACATACAACAATCTTTCAAACTCATTTCATACATCTAATAGAAAATAAGGGATTTTCTGGAAAACATACACACACTTTCGAATTGCATACATTTTCTCAAAACACCACTTATGAACTCACCAACTTAAATGTTGACACTTCCTCTTTGAAATAACTTGTATTCTCAGGGACCCCCTAGACCAGGTAGCAACTACTTTTGAAGACTAACGTGCTGGCGTTATTAATATATTTTGGATCACCATATTGTATTTGATTTCTTTTGCAAACATGTAACACATACAATCATGTAAACTTTTCAAATATATTTATATTATGGTGGTGTGTACTTTCTTTACTATTCAATTGTTATGATATTTGACATGACGTCCTCCGCCCCCGAACGTTTCCGCCGTTCTGGTTTGGGGGTGTGACAGATTGGTATCAGAGCTTTGTTTATAGTGAACTAAGTATATCAAAACCATTTTTGATATACAACTATAAACACAACTGGGCAAAAACACTCTGAGTAAGAGTCATACTTTTAAAAATTAAATTTATTTAGTTTTTGTAAAGTAGGCATGCATTCATTTCATACTAATAACATGGTCAGTATCATAATTAAAACAATATAGAAGTATTATAAATAAGTTGTGCAGTGCAAGTATGCCTTGGGACATGTAATCGGAACTGGGAAGAATATAGCCTGATCAACTATATTTGTCCAAGAGCTGACTAACGTATGCCAAGGAGTGTCTGCAATGGACAACAAATTTAAAACTTATAAACTTCAGAATCAAACATAACATTTAGAATACTATAGGAGTATTTTATGCATACGATAGTTTAACTTTGATGTCAACCTTATGTGCCTTAGTTCTAGACAATCCTTATCTCCCTATTCTCGTACAAACACAATGGCCGGATTTCCACCTAGCAGGAGACCCCTGCTACCCAAACCATACAATCCTTAAAAGACTTATTGTCTTCATTGTTATTTCTTTGGCAGCAATGCCGCCTCGTAGATCTGCACGTCGCATCAACAACGCAACACATACGCCGCCGCCACCACCCCCACAATATGATCCTGTCATGGTTCAGGCTGCTATCACTGCAGCAGTAGCAGCTGCTCTTACGCAGATAAACACTAACGGAGCTGGTGGAACTGGAAGCAGTACCAACCACTTAAATCATGGCACTGGCCATGGTTATATCAGAGAATGCACATACAAGGAATTTTCGAATGCAAAGCCAAAAACTTTCAACAGGGTAGGAGGAGTCATTGCACTTATGCAATGGTTCGAGAAGACCGAAACGGTCTTCGAGATATGTGCATGCCCAGAGACCAGCAAAGTCAAGTTCGCCGCTTGCACTTTCTCTGATCGATCCCTCACCTGGTGGAAGGGACATGTGGATGCCCTATCTCTCCCAGTTGCTAATGCCATGAGCTGGGAAGATCTCAAAATCTTGATGCTAGAAGAATACTGCCCGAGGGGCGAAATCCAAAAATTAGAGCATGAGCTATGGAACCTAAGGATGACCGGATCGGACGTAATCACTTACACGGCTAGGTTCAATGATTTGTCAGCCTTGTGCCCAAGTATGGTAAACCCGGAATCGAAGAAGGTGGAGAGGTACATTTGGGGATTATCACCCCAGGTCCAAGGGCATGTCCTGGCCTCTAACCCGGTCACGTTTGACAGCGGAAAGCGCTTGGCTCAACGATTGATTGATCACGGTGTTAAACAGGGTACTATTACCGCTGTCTCGGAGCCACCGAAGGATATAGAGGACCGAAGGAAACCCTGGGATAAGAGGAAGAGGGAAACCATGCAAGAGAACCCCAAGAGGCAACAGTTAGTGACAGCTTATTCTGTTACTATCCCTACCACCCCTACACCCACAAGGTCATACAACGGCAACCAGCCTAAGTGCAACCGATGCAACGTTCATCATCACGGACCCTGTCATGAAATGCATTGCATTGGGTGCAATAGTAAGGGACTCACCGTCCGCTACTGTAGGGAAATAGCCCAACCAACCGCTCCAGCCGCAAATGTGGGAGTAGACCGTACTTGTTATGAGTGCGGAGCAACGGGACACTTCCGACGGAACTGCCCGAAGGCAAACAACAAGAATGCTAGTGGAGGAGGCCGGGTATTCGCAATGGCCCAAGAGGAGGCTATTGCAGACCCCACGGTTATTCTCGGTACATTTCTCCTTGATAACTTATTTTCATACATTCCATTTTGATAGTAGGAACGCAGAAGAGTTCCGTGAGTCGCAAGTTTAAAAATCTACTCGAATAAACACCCCAATCATTAATCAAAACTTTCATAGTAGTAATAATAGAGATAGACTAAAAAGAACTAAGAACACATACGTAGAATGCGCTATCCCATAAACGAACGTCTTACAATGAGAAGTACCGATGTCGTCATTTGACGTGGATTGGTGTGGCCCTACCCATACCAGTTCCATGTGTTATAAAAGACCCTTTCACTTTAACCATCGATTATCACGACAAACCCGACACTAACCCCAATTGGTTTCTAGTTTCAAAACCCCGAGGTACTCACGTGAGGAGTACTATATCCTTCGTGACCTTCCCGAAGTATTACCAACCGACTATTTAGGAATAGCACACGTACGACGAGTCAAGCTAAAACTCGGAGACTAGGAATGATTACGGTTATCCTATCACTTCAAAGTGTGTATGCGATTGGTATACACAAAGCGATGATAGACGAACCAGGTATGAAATACCGACCTATATTGCTAGTAAACAATGCTAACATTTAGATGAACATAGGAACCCAAAACCACACGACCTATACCGGTCAAAACAACAGACAGGATAATGAAGGTCCGCTGAAACACCCACGCTAGGAACTAGATTCACTAGAGAACAAGAAGAACAAATGGATCAGATGCACATACACCTTTCTTCAAATTTAGAGTCCCAGAAGAAATGCGAATTTCGGGACGAAATTCCCTTTAACAGGGGGATAATGTAACAACAGCAAAATTCAAGTCAAAATTTAAACTTTTATAAAACCGTAATTGAGTATACTAAGTAGTAGATATCGTAACAAGGTTTTCATACATATAAAGAACACAAAAATCCGAGTTATAACGAAGAAGTTATAACCATTCTAAGATTTCCGACAAAACCGGCAACACCGATTAAACGAAAAACGCGAAGTTTCAATACAATAGCTTTTAGCCTTAAGTATCTAAATGAAAGTCGTAGGTAACATTAAACCGTAAACGTACGTAAACAGAACGTCAAAATCTGACTTCGTATGAGGAAGTTATGATTTTTCGAAGTTTTTGACCTAGCAGTAGACAGCTAAAAACTCGAAATAGAGATCAAGCGGTCTTTAGCCGAAACAAACTAAATGAGAATCGAAGGTCTCAACAATAGTAGCGCAATGGTAAAAAGTCTGACGAAAACGGACGTCGAATGAAGAAGTTATGGATTTATGACGGAGTTTTCGTGTCCCGGCCTACTAAAAATAATATATAAGTAATATATTTATAATATATTAAAAAAAACTCAAAATTAGCCAACGGAGTCTAAACAAGAGTTGTAGAGCATAATCTCACCTTCGCGGCGATATAAAGAACGTCAAAAACGGAGTTCATATGCGAAAGTTATGAATTTCTGAAGTTTGAGCGCGAATCCCGACTCTGTCAGAACTCACGACGTGAGTTTTGGAGAACTCACGACGTGAACAGTCTGATTGACCCTTCCAGAGCCACTTGACGTGTGACGCATGTCATGACGAATTCGGGACAAACTCACGACGTGAATTGGCAAAATTCACGACGTGAACTTCAATTTTTGGCATATATATAAAAATCAAAGCCTTTAGAGTTTGGCTGCTCATTCCTAACCTCTCTCCTACTTATACTCTCTGTAAAGCCCCACTAAACCACCCTGAAGCCTCGGTAACACTCCTGGAACACGACGCAAAGCTCTATACTCCCGAGATCCCCGAGAATCCCAAAATTTCAAGTCTCTCTTGTCGAAGTTCTGCTCGATTCTTCTCTCGTCTACTTCAAATCAACCACTTCAATCAAGTGAGTTCATACCCCTACAACCACACTTTAAATGCTTTTTAAATGATTTTGAAACACTTTTAAGGGGGGGAATACAAGGAAACACACGACTAAAATCATGTGAAACATCGACCTTTTGCTATACTTTTCATACTGTTGTTTTAACTATCTTATAAAGTTATTATCATGCAAAACACCTCACAACACAACTTTACCCTCTGGGGATACAATACGTTTTATAAATAGAAATAGGTTTTAATTATACGTTTGCATACTACATCATATCAAGAGTAACCATTTCAAATATAACATGATGCTTTTACAAGAAAACTCAACTCATCATCACGTTTTTGTAACACGGTAGAAAACGAAATCATTTTATACGAACGATTTTCATCATATTACTCGTGAACTTGTTGTTAGCAATCATGTGATGGCATATGGCTTTGTTTGTACCAAACGAAAGTCCTCACCTATAACCAGAGTCTCCTGGAGGGAGAGCGTGACAAGTGTGTATAAATCTATACGGGGCTGACAACTCCGCACCCTGACTGTTAGCTATAGTCCGTCATTTGGGGTGACAAACGTCAACATTAGGTACTGCGTCTAGTATGGTTATGAGGAACTCACAACACGCGGAAACAATGACTCATGCACGTAGTAATACTTAACTCAATCATGCTCGAGGTGTAATAACTATATTCTAGGGTATTATCGGCATGATCAAAACTCAAGTTAAAACACTTCCACAACAAGTTTTACTTAACAATAAGATTGCACTTCACTTTTAGGAAAATAAGGGATTTTCCTGGTTCAAATACATATAGTACATACAACAATCTTTCAAACTCATTTCATACATCTAATAGAAAATAAGGGATTTTCTGGAAAACATACACACAGTTTCGAATGGCATACATTTTCTCAAAACACCACTTATGAACTCACCAACTTAAATGTTGACACTTCCTCTTTGAAATAACTTGTATTCTCAGGGACCCGCTAGACCAGGTAGCAACTACTTTTGAAGACTAACGCGCTGGCGTTAGTAACATATTTTGGATCACCATATTGTATTTGATTTCTTTTGCAAACATGTAACACATACAATCATGTAAACTTTTCAAATATATTTATATTATGGTGGTGTGTACTTTCTTTACTATTCAATTGTTATGATATTTGACATGACGTCCTCCGCCCCCGAACGTTTCCGCCGTTCTGCTTTGGGGGTGTGACACCCGAATTGAATGATAGGAAGCCTAAGGAGGGAAACTATAGCAGAACCATTGGTCAAGCTGATCCGTCGGTGATTAGGAGGAGCAACCAAGATGACCGAGTCGAGAGGAATGGATGCAAGTATAAAGATTTTCTAACTTGCATGCCATCGACTTTCACTGGGAAGGAAGATCTTATCAGAGTTATGGATTGGATCTTGAAGATGGAATTAGCCTTCATGACATGTGGTTGCAAAGGCAAGCTACAAACAACGTTTGCAGTGCTCCAGTTCAGAGGAGGCGTTGTTCACTAGTGGAACACCCTGGGGAAGACTCTAAGCCTCAATGAGCCCTTGTAACTGACTTGGACAGAGTTTTTGGTGCATTTCAAGCGCAAGCATTGCTCAGCCCAAAATCTGCTCGAGCTTGAAAACCAATTCCTGAATTTGAAGAAAGGAAGCATGTCCATCGATGAATACACCAACAACTTTACGGACAAAATGGAGTTTGCTTTGCGCCTTATCCCAGACGAGCTGACAAAAATCGACAAATATGCAAACGGACTTCCCTGGGAGTATGCGGTACCAGTACGACAGACACCTACTCTAGAGGAGTCTATTTGGGCTACCAAGTCTGTTGAAGACATGATCAAGGGAAGATCCACCAGCAAGGTTGAAGTTGGTGAGAAGAGAAAGTTTGAAGGATCCACAAGGTCCGACGAGAAGAGAAAGTTCTCAAAGTCTGGTTCGAAGAAGGAGCACAATGGTGTGACAAGTGCAAAAGGAAGCACATTAGGAGATGCTCTAAAGAGATGACCTGCTTCAAATGCGGGAAGACTGGTCGTTACGCTAGCAAATGCACAACCAAGAGAGAAGTTGGCTTTAAGTGTGGTGAAGAAGGACACTTCAAGCAAAACTGCCCAGAGAGAGAAGAAGCCACAAAGCCAAATATGCCACCAAAACCAAAGGGAAGAGCAATTCAAATGATCCTTGACGATGCAGATAACAATGCAAGGAATCAGGAATAAGAATTTTTATATCCAAATATCAATTAGCCATGTAGGTAGTACCACGTGGTGAAGCCTGTTAGAGGCATTTCAATAAATAATATAAACCTTCGTTTTGTTGAATGATTGTGTGATTTTCTTGTATGGTGACTTGGATAAACTGAGGGAAAATACATGGGACGAGTATGAGCAGGTGTGGCTGGTAGTAGAGGCCTATACTACCGGAAGCACAGGACTCATGTTTGGATCAGGGAAAGTCACAAGGTTACCAAGAAGCCAGTAATTGATTTTGTTTTGTTCATGTATGTCGTTACCATTGTTTCGGTGATGACTAAGAATATTATTGTTATTTTGACCCTAGTGGTCATATCAAATCAAGTCCGACTAAGATGAGTATGTTACGAGGTTCAGAGAACCAAGATCGATGTAGCATTTGATTTAAGCCAGAAGATTGGAATGAAAGATAATCGAAGCGATCAGTAGAAGTATCGCGGTCGCTGTTAACGTAAGAAACTTGTAGCTAGAAGTGTTACATACTAAAAGGTGATTATATCACATTAGGACATTAAGGAAGCTATATTTCGTTCTGTAATTTGACTCTAAAAGACCTGAGTCTAAGCGTTGCATCATACGATGAGAGGTCATTAGAACGTGACCCATCGGTCTATTATGATAATCGAAATAAGAAACATATCTTAAGTTGTTAAGAAGAAGAAGGAGTCTCCAATAAGGGTCGAGATTGTGACAGGAAGGTCATGATTGAATGCCTAATGTGAGACAGAGTGTGTGTGCAAGATCAAGCACCGCCTGCAGTCAAGAAGTCCAAGAGTCAGATACTCATTCGAAGAAACATAGAGGTTACGATTATTACCTAGGATGAAGAGATAACAATATGGAATCATTGTACAAGCCCTGTTTTGTTGATGATTCCGGGACGTAATCATCCTAAGGGGGAGATAAATGTAACGCCCGTAGATTCATGCTAGTCAATTTAGAGACAATAAGCAACAAAAATGACTTTTTGATGGAAGATTATTTAGAATAAATAATCTTAACTAAGTTGTAGCAAACGTCACAAGGATTCAGTACATATAAAGAACGCCGAAATCTGAATTATAACGAAGAAGTTATGGCCTATGGCCGGTCGAAGTTTCGCGACAAAACCGGCAGGACGCTACATGACGTAAATAATGAATTTACGATAGAGTGACTTTTAGCCTTAGAAATATAAACGAAAGTCATAGTGTTTGTTAAACCGATAGTGTGCATGAAAAGAATACCCAAATCTGACTTCGTATAAGGAAGTTATGATTTTTCTAAGTTTCGGCTTAGTAGTACACAGCCCAGAGTTCGAATGTTAAATCGACTCATTTTTGGCCGACATAAACTAAAAGAAAATCGAAGATCTCGTTAATAGTTGCACAACGGTAAAAAGATAGACGAAAATGGATGTCGGATGAAGAAGTTATGAATTTTTAACGGGCTTTTCCTATCCCGGCCTGTTAGAAATATAACTTTAAAAATAAAGTCAAAATTAGCCGACGAAGTCCAAACGAAAGTCGTAGAGTACAGTCTCGCCTATGCGTGGATATAAAGAACATCGAAAACAGATCTCGTATGCGAAGATTACGGCTTTTAGAAGATAATTAGTTTTTTGGGTAATCTGCGAGTGACACGTGGCACAATCTGGGCCACAACTTCTTCCCCGCGGCTTTGCATGAGATCGCGACACGTGGCACATTACACCCAACGTAATTTGAGTACGCTTAGCGTAACCCTTAAAAACCCATTACGCTCAGCGTACTCGGCGCTGGCAGCCTATAAATAGAGGCGCAAATCTCTCATTTTATTCACAGCTTTCTCATATTTCTCTCTCTAATTATCCCAAACCTTCAAGGTTTTTCCCTAGCACTTCCCTAGTGTTAGAAGGAACCCCCTGGAGCGCCCGAAGGCTCCGCGAAAAAGAGCTTTTCAGCTCAAAAGCTCCTCCCGCACAGAGCCCGATTTTTAAGAAAACTTGTTGTAAGTAAGTTATACTTACCCAACTTTAAGTATAACTTATGTTTAAGTTCGTTATCGTTATTATGAACCTATAAACAAGATTTATCAATGATTCCAAGTCATTATATTAATTGATCTACTTACGGGGATGATGTCTAGGCTTTGATTTAGTGAGGTGTTTAAAGTGTGATTTCCAAATAGCATACTTCATATACCAAACGGACCCTACCTCCGATATGATCCTAC
Organism: Lactuca sativa; assembly: GCF_002870075.4. NCBI lineage: Eukaryota > Viridiplantae > Streptophyta > Magnoliopsida > Asterales > Asteraceae > Lactuca > Lactuca sativa. The sequence continues at coordinate 240,019,656 of NC_056630.2, forward strand.
CTGGTTGTTCCTTACTTGATCAATCATGAAAGTAGAATTTGAGTTAATGATGAATCTAGACTAATAATTATTCGCAATAAAGATTAGACTAAAACTTAGTGATAATAATGATAGGTTTCATCGAAGGAAAATAGAATCGTTAGAAGTGAAACGCTATCCGAATTTGGAATCATCACTTTTTACAAGTGAGTGCATAGTCCTTTTCATGAACATGATTTTAATACAAGTATTGATAGAAATATTAAATATATATTTGTGTGTGAAATATATGATGTTCCCTGAAATACGTGTTAAAGAGCATACCTGATAATATATGATGATTTAGGATAAAGAGTATACCTAAGTTAATTATGAGGAATATCGGGTAGTATTTCCTTATGAGTACGAGTGAGATATACACAGAGAATTGAACCGTTAAACGTGTCATTAATATGGAAGAATGGATTAGACATAGTTATTCGTCCCTATTCCGAGAGTACGGATTGGACTTAGTCAATTGTCAATAATCCGGGAGTATGGATTAAGACATAGTCAATTGTCCTTAGTCCAGGAGTATGGACAGGACATAGTTATTCATCATTAATACAGGAGTATGGATTTAGACATAGACATTTGTCCCTAATCCAAGAGTATGGAATGGGCACAAATATTGATCCGAGAGTATGGATTAGATCCGAGAGTAAGAGGTAATATTTAAGGTCAAAGAGTATGGATAGTCTCGTTGTGAGGATTGATGGGGTGGGGTAAGAGTCGATTATATATATGGGAAATTGTATATTTTGTGAGATCTAAATTATATATATGAGATAACATTGTGGGATTGAAATCCCTATGTACTCACCAGGTTTCCCAACTTGACCCAATCAATTTTATTTGTATCACAGGTGTCGATATGAAGTTACATTACATTAAGAGATTAAGGAGATATAAATCACTAGTGATAATGAATGTAAGTTCTATTTATGTTAATGTTTCTGCATTGACGATGACATTTCAAATGTTTTATAATGAATAAAAATACATTTCTTCGGAAATGCTTTGATAACGCATTTATCATGTTTTCTGGGAATAAATTCTGCAACATTTTAGCTAAAATAGGTACTCTGATTTTTATAAAGGATAAACAAAACCGGTCTTTTATTATCGTAAAAATGGGGATGTCACAGTCAGATCTTTATGTTATAACATATGTTGTATATCGATTATGAAATCCTTAGATTTTTTTTTATTTTGAGACAATCATTTGTACTCAAAATGTTTTAATGTACTGGGATTTTCCGCAAATAAAGATCTTATAAATTTTAAAAGTGTAAATAATTTTTTTTTGTTGTTTTTGGAAATAGGGGATGTCACAGTTGGTATCAGAGCATTAGTTTAAGCGAACTAGGAAATGTGATGATATCTAGACTTAAAATTAGATTGCTAAGTGATGATGGTGACATGTGTTTCAAGTATATTTTAGGTTTTATACCTAAATTGACACAAGCACTAGAATACTTTAGGGTGTATACCTTAATAACTATTATGTGCTGATGAGATTTATTTTATAGCATGTCCTAGGTTGAATACCTTAGTTCTTATGATGTGCACTAGCATACTTTAGGAGAGACATCTTATATGTTACTATGTGCTAAATGATGAATAATATAACATGCCTTAGGTTGCTTACTAGATTGCTATTACTTGAAGAGATTTAAGGTTTGTTGCCAACCTAGGACTTGGAAATTTTATATGTATCGATTCTAAACATATACTTATTGTATTAGAACTGGCATATAAATTTTCTAGGGAATAAGAAGACTTCAATAGTTAACATCGATAACTTCGTTAATAATATTTATAAAATTGTATCATACCTTTAGAGTGTGTTTGATGAAACAATAGTACGTTCGGAGGAGTATTGTACATGTAAAGTACATTTTCAAATGGCAGGATGATAGAAATTTAGCATGGTCCATGAAGTCGTCCCACCGCTTGGCATTTCCATTGCCGACCAGATTGAAGCAGTGATTGCTTAGAAAGTACTTTAGCCACCAACTATCTCAAGACTTTGACACCTGACTCTCCAAGCTTGTCAATATGTGACTTGATCTCGAAGATGTGATCACACCTAGACCTTGCCTTGCCAATAGGGCTTGAGTGACCTTATACTTTTCAAGAACTTGTGGGTTAGGGAGAATAATTGGAGGAGGTGAAAGAAGTATGATTTCCATGAGATATCATCTTCATTTAGGAAAACTTGTTTCAAGAGATTTGGGAAGATCATAGATGTCTAAACCAGACATCTTTTGGGAGATATTCAAGATAGTTGATTTAAAGTCCTTAATATAACAACCAATATGAAATATTAAGGCTAGGACCCAACACAATACTTTTATAACTTGGAAGAGCAATGTCGTAATCCAAGCTATAAAATATTTGAAGGGAAGTGAATGAAGATTCACCAATTTCCACCAAGATAAACGAAATGTATTATTAGGTTTTAATTGGTTTTGAAACTCCTAGATTCTTTTGAGATTCATTGAACTTTTCAATGGCATGTTTCAATCTCGAGTGTGCCCTTCAGGTTTTGTGACTGGGATGCCGAGGATCACAAAACAAGGTGTGAAGTAACCATGCAAATTACTTGGTACTCTTAAGTGTTTACCCCCCAATCGAGGTGCCGGTTAACCACACACACACTCCATCGACACTATGATAAACATTAAGTTACCCTTTTCCTACCTTATTAAATATGAGTTAGTGTGTCGGTTAACCACACACGCTCCATTAACCGACTTAAACAAAGTGAAAAGTGTAATTTCATGGATTAGCACCTTATTCACATTTTCCTAAGTAACTAAGATTGGGTATATATAAAAGGTTTACTTACATAGTATTTATCATTAATACTTTTAATGAAGGGAGAATTATAGTCCTTGTCCTACCCGTTCGGCTAACGACCATCCACCAGTCAACGAAGCAGTGGGTGAGAGTGGACACCCATTAAACTGCCAATCTATAGGCAGTAACCTTATACCCCCCCCCCCCCCCCCCTTATAGACCGGCTTCGTGAATGAGGCCTACTAACGGTAAGCCTGACTTTACTCTTATACATACATACATACATATATATATATATATATATATATATATATATATATATATATATATATATATATATAATTAACTTATAATATTATAAAGTATAAGGGTTGAATTTTAACTTTTAAAATTCTAAGGGCTAACTTGGAATTAAAGTATTCATAAGTGAAAACTTTTCAAATTCCAAAACATGAGGGCAAGTTTTGAAACTATTCAAAACTAATTAATTCTATAACTTATGTGTTTAAAGTAGTTTTAATTAAAATACTCTTCAAGTTCCATAACTTGAGGACGAGTTATAGAAGACTTTAAACGAATAAAAGAATGTACTTTTTCTTAATTTTGTAACTTACGGAATTAATAAAGGTTACACATTTTATTACTTAATGAAGTGACTCTTGAACCTGCATAACTTGAGGACAAGTTATGGAGTCATAAAACCATTTAATGAGGACAAGGCTCTTCATTTTGTAACCTTTTCCATCTTTTATGAGTTTTAAGAAACTTGAATGTGACCTTTCATGTAACTTGAGGACAAGTTACACAAACAAACTTTAGAATCATCTCTTAGATTAAAATGGATTGAAAACACATAATCAATTAATATATCTATTAATCTAAGCAACTCATATGAACAAAGATAATTCACATCAATCTTTTTCATGTAATTAGCATAACTTTTAAACTAACACAAAACATGAATCTATTGACAATTATCTTTGAAATTGGATTAGCATGAACATTACCACATCAAAAACAGGTTTATAAGTCCAAAAACAGCTTAGGGTAATGTTCCTAGTCCATTTCTAGCAAAAACAAACTCGAAAATATGTTGTATCGGGCTCCTACTCTGTTGGAATAGTGTCTAAGGCTGCAACTATATTAGGCAAGTATTTGACCCGATTGTGCATGGTCCTTTTGGGTTACCTTCACCATAGCAACTTGACAGGATGATTTATTATGAGAGAATAAATATTATTAATATATTATGAGAATAATATAAGGAATAATAATATTGTTATTTGATTAATATAAGTCATAGATTAATTAGTATTAATTTGGTGACTTAAAGACATTAATTAAATAAGAGGGTATAAACTGTCAATTGTTTGATAGTTACACTTTGGGCTGTAAATCCTTCTTGGATAGAGGTTGGACGAATTCTAGGGCTTGGGATAGCCTCAAATTCGTCCAAGGCTTATCTTAGGTAAGGATTAGGATTTCTTTAAGGAAAGATTATCCAACTAGGGTTTAAGGGTGAAACCCTAGGAGCCTTACAAGTATAAATAGACCCCTAGGGCAATGGAAATCGGCATCTCTTCAAAAAGTAAAGTACCCCTGGCCGATTTCTTCCCTAACCTCTCTCTCAAATTATCCTCCTTGCTAGTTGGTGTTTGTAAGCCATTAGAGGAGTGACAATTGTGACTCTAGAGCTCCAAGACAACAAGATCAAAACAAGAGATTCAAAGGTAAACTTCTAGATCTGATTTTGTATTGTTCTTATACCTAATTAGTCATTAGATGTCTTGGATTCAAAGTATGTTTAATTAGAGAAACCTAGATCCAAGCATTAGGGTTTGCATGTGCACATAGGAATGTTCATATGGCTAAAACCCATCAGTGGTATCAGAGCCTAGATTGGTTTCTATTAAATTGTTGCTTGTTTGTTTGAATCTTACTTGCAAAATTCGAATTTTGTGTTTCTGAGTCATGGAGTCGGCGAGTAGGCCTGACTCGGCGAGTCACATGGTGCACTCGGCGAGTCCGAGCGTCAGGAAGGGCCAAATTCGGGATTTTTTGATATTTATCTTATGGAAACTTGCCTTTATCATATTAGATCAACCCTAATCCGATTTTTTGATATATATGACTATAATCTTGATCTAATTAAAGATATTTATCAATTAATAAAATATTTAATTTCCTTATGTGATAATTAATTAATTATTTTGATTAAATTGGTAAATTATTATGCAAGAAATCTTAAATAAATCAAATATGGATAATTATGGAATTAATTGTTAATTAAGATTATTTGTTATTTGATCCTCCATGTTTTAAATGTTTAAAACTTGTCCTCAAGTTTTGAAATTTATGTTTTGTGATTAAAAGTTTTAATTTAGACAATTTAAATTTCAAACCCTAGAATTTTACAAGTTTAAAATAAAACCCTATACTAATATAATATTACAAGATTAATATATATATATATATATATATATATATATATATATATATATATATATATGTGTGTGTGTGTGTGTGTGTGTATGTATGTACAACTAAAATGCTAGTCTTACCGTTAGTAGGCCTCATTCACGAAGCCGATCTATAAGGTGGGTATAAGGTTGCGGCCTATAAAATGGCGCTTAATGGGTGTACACTCACACCCACCGCTTGCTTGATCGGTGGAGGGTCGTTAGCCGAACGGGTAGGATAGGGCAACCTCATCCTCTCATTAAAAGTATAATATGAAAAGGAGTTTGGTTTTTCGAGAAGCGAAGATGAGTCATGCATATATGTCAGAGCTAGTAGCAGTATAGTTAGTTTTTTGGTAATGTATGTGGATGACATACTACTCATAGGAAATGACATCCCAACCTTGCAGGAGATTAAATCCTAGCTTGGGAAGTGTTTTGCTATGAAGGACCTTGGAGAAGCTGGCTATATCCTAGGAATAAGGATATTGAGATATACGAGTAAATGACTTATTAGACTTAGTTAGAGCACCTACTTGGACAAAGTGTTGAAGAGGTTCAACATGTAGAATTCCAAGAAAGGTGATTTACCGATCCAAAGAAATACCAAACTGAGTAAGGCTCAGAGCCTGAGTACAGAGGTTGAGATAGCTGAGATAAGTCGATTACCATATGTTTCCGCTATTGGCTCGATCAAGTATTGTATGACTTGTACCCGCCTTGATGTGGCTTTTGTTATGAGCGTGGTTAGCAGATATCAGGGGAATCCTGGCAAGGCTCACTGGACTACGGTAAAGAACATTCTCAAGTACCTGCGAAGCACTAAGGATTGGGTAAAGTAACTACATGTTTTTCAAAATTTTCCCAATCTTTGTTACTTTAGGAAAAGTGAATTGATGCAATCCCATGAAATTACACTTTGCACCTTGCTAAGAAGTTAGTGGAGCGTGTGTGGTTTACCGGCACACTAATTGGTTCTAAGCAAAGGTGGCAAAGGGTGATTCATTGTTTATCATAGTTCGATGGAGAGTGTGTGGTTTACCAGCACATCGAATAGGTGATCGTTACAATGAAGGCACCATGTGAATTTGCATGGTAATTCACACCCGCTTTGTGATCCTCGGTATCCCAGTCACAAACAAGAGGGGCATATCGAGATTTGAACATGCCATTGAAATGTTTCAATGAATCTCATCTAAACCTAGGAATTCTCAAATTCATTTAGAACTTAAAGTTAGGGTTTCATGGTGGAGAATTAGTGAATCGTCATTCACTTACCTTCAAATTGTTTACATGTTAGATTACGGCATCCCTTTTCTAATATGTAAATATTGTTGTTGGATCCTAGCCCTAATTTTCTTATTGGGTGATAATTAGGGATTCATATTCTAATCTATCTTTGTCCTTTCTATTTGTAGATGTCGAACGCAAACAACGCTACTGCTAGTTCATTCACATTGATGAGCCTTTGTCAAAAGGTCACTTTCGATGGGACAAACTTTAGCGAATGGATAAGATACATTCGCACTATTGCTCGCTATGAGGATAAGGAGTATGTCCTCGATGAGAAGCTCGAGAAAATCAACCCTGAAATCGCTACTCCGGCTGAAATGACCGCTTTTGAAACTCACGAGCGAGATGCCACGAAGGTACATTGCATCATGATTGCCACTATGAACTCCGAATTCCAAAAGTCCTATGAGGACATGTACCCGTACGAGATGCACCAAGACTTATTGGAGAGATACCACCAAAAAGCGAGACAAGAGCGTTATCAGATTTTCACTAACATGATTTCCGCTAAGATGGGTCATGGAGAGTCTCTTACCGTGCACCTGCAAAAGATGCAAAGGTATGTCGACCGTCTTCGCAAGTTGAATGTTGACTTTGGGGAAGACTTGGCGATCGACATGGTGCTTCACTCTTTGCCTCCAAGCTACAATCAATTTAGGATGACCTACCACATGAACAAAGAGGAGGTCACCCTAAGCAAACTCCAAGGTCTCTTGAGGGTCGCTGAGAGCAACTTCAAGGACAAGTCTGTTGCACCAACTCCCAATCCACCCGCTGCTCCTGTTTTGGCTATTGGACAAGGAAAGGGAAAGAAGAGGAAGGCTTCGTCTAAGAACTATCGCAAGGTTAAAGCCCGAGATGGTGCCTCTTCTAGTGGGACCAAAGTTGATCCTACTAAACCCTGCCCTAACCCAAAGGAGGCAAAGTGCCACCACTGCCACAAGACAGGACATTGGAAGAGAAGTTGCCCAGAGTACCTGCAAGCCATCAAGGAAGGAAGATCAAGCTGTCTTTCGCAGGTATATACACAATAAAATCTAACGATTCATCTCATGCTGTTTCTTGGGTTCTTGATACCGGTTGTGGTTACCACATTTGTTCTAATGTGCAGGGACTAAGAAGAAATAGGGATGTGGAGGCTGGAAGAATAAATCTAATCATGGGGAACAGAATATCGTCGCCTATGACCAAGATTGGAGTGTATTCTTTAGTGCTTAGGAATGGTTTAAGTTTAGATTTGAACAATTGTTGCTATTCTCCAGAAATGGCAAGAAACATCATTTCATTTCATGGTTTGTTTAGACAAGGTTTTAGATTTTCTTTTAATAATCAGAATGGTTCTATTTTGGCTTATCTAAATGGTGTCTTTTATTTTGAAGCTATACCATGTAATGGAATTTATGAAACTGTTATGATTGTTGATAACTTAGGAAATGATGTTTTGAACATAGATTCTTCCAATAGTATGGATAGAGCATCCTTGTGGCATTGTCGTCTTGGACATGTCAACAAGAAACACATAGCCCAACTCCAAAAGGATGGAGTGTTGGAGTCATTCGACCTTAGGGAAGATGACACATGTGAGTCTTGTTTACTTGGAAAGATGACTAAGTCACCCTTCACGAGTACGTGTGAAAGGGGTGAGGGTCTATTGGACCTAATACATACCAATGTATGTGGACCGTTTAGATCAACCACGAAGGATAGGAACTGCTTCTACGTGATTTTACCGATGACTATAGTAGATATGGGTATATCTATTTAATCAAGCAAAAGTTAGAAACTTTTGAAAAATTCAAAGAGTTCAAGAATGAAGTGGAGAATCAATTGGGCAGGAAAATCAAGATGCTTCGATCCGATCGAGGAGGAGAGTACCTAAGTCTTGAATTCCACGATTATCTCAAGGAGTGTGGAATAGTTTCACAATTGACGCCTCCTAGGACACCGCAGTTGAATGGTGTGGCAGAAAGGCGTAATCGAACCTTATTGGATATGGTTCGCTCTATGATGAGTCGTGCTTCACTATCAATCTCTTTTTGGGGGTATGCCTTAGAGACTACCGCCCATATCCTTAACTGAGTCCCTACTAAGAAGGTTTCCAAAACACCTCACGAGATGTGGACATGGAAAGCTCCCTCGTTAGCACATATCAAGGTTTGGGGTTGCCAGGCTTTCGTAAGACGAGATACTCACGACAAGCTTGAACCTCGTAGTGAGCGATGTATTTTCATCGGCTACCCGCAGAAATCCTTTGGGTATCTCTTCTATAGACCGAACGACAATGTTGTCTTCGTTGCGAGGAGAGGAGTTTTCCAAGAGCGAGAACTCATAGGCTAAGGAGACAGTGGGAGGCAAATCGAGCTTGAAGAGATTCAAGAATCGATAGATGAAGGAACCTCTACCGCTGGCACTCAACCCGAGGAGGAAACTCCGATTGAACCGATTGACGAATCCTTACCTCTTAGACGTTCCGAAAGAGTTAGAGTTCAACCCCAGTTTTATGGTTTTCATATTACTACCGAAGGGGGCACGTATATTAGTGATGGTACACTAATAAACCTTGATGAACCTAATAGCTATAAGGAAGCCATGGCAGGCCCGGAGTCTGCAAAATGGAAAGAGGCTATGGATAGCGAGATCCAATCCATGTATGATAACCAAGTTTGGAATTTGGTTGATAATGTGTCCGGACGTAAGACCGTTGGGTGCAAATGGATCTTCAAGAAGAAGACCGACGTGGATGGAAACGTACACACATATAAAGCGCGATTGGTCGCAAAGGGCTTTACTCAAACTCCCGGAGTTGACTATGACGAGACCTTATCACCAGTTGTGAAGATAAAATCTATTAGAGTGATGCTAGCTATTGCCGCATTTCATGATTATGAGATTTGGCAAATGGATGTCAAGACCGCTTTCCTTAACGGAAAGTTGGCTGAGGATGTTTACATGGCTCAGCCAGAGGGGTTTGTGGATCCGAAGCATCCGAATAGAGTGTGTAAGCTTGAGAAGTCCATTTATGGACTTAAGCAAGCATCTCGCAGATGGAATCTTTGCTTCGATGAGAAAGTCGAAGAGTTTGGATTTGTACGAAGCGAAGATGAATCATGTGTATATGTCAAAGCCAGTAGGAGTATAGTTAGCTTTCTCGTTCTATATGTCGATGACATATTACTCATAGGAAACAACATCCCGACTCTATAGGAGGTTAAGTCCTGGCTCGGGAAGTGCTTCGCTATGAAGGACCTCGGAGAGGCTTCCTATATTTTGGGAATATGGATAGTAAGAGACAGAAGTAAGAGACTAATAGGACTTAGTCAGAACACTTACTTAGAGAAAGTACTAAAATGTTTTAGTATGGAAAACTCGAAGAAGGGAGAATTACCGATACAAAGTAATGCCAAGTTGAGTAAGACTCAAAGTCCGAGTACCGAAGCTGAAATAGCAGAAATGAGTCGAGTACCATACGCTTCCGCAGTTGGCTCAATCATGTATGATATGACTTGTACTCGCCCTGATGTAGCCTTTGCTTTGAGCATGGTTAGCAGATATCAAGGGAACCCTAGCAGAGCCCATTGGATTGCGGTGAAGAATATCCTTAAGTACCTTCAGAGGACGAAGGAATGGTTCTTAGTCCTTGGAGGGAGTGATAACTTGAAGGTGCGAGGGTATAGTGACGCCAGCTTTCAGACCGACAGGGACAACTACCGTTCGCAGTCGGGTTGGGTCTTTACCCTGAATGGAGGAGCAGTGACTTGGAAAAGTTCCAAGCAGGAAACCGTAGCTGATTCAACGTGCGAATCAGAGTACATTGCAGCGAGCGAAGCATCGAAGGAGGCAATATGGTTGAAGAACTTCATCGGTGATCTTGGAGTTGTACCCGTCATAAAGGAGCCCATGGAGATTTTATGTGATAATGAAGGAGCGGTTGCCTTGACCAAGGAACCAAGGGATCATGGTAGATCTCGACACATCGACATAAAATATCACTTTATTAGACATCGTGTAGAAGAAGGACAACTCGTAGTGAAGAGGATATCATTGGAAGATAACCCAGCAGATCCGCTTACAAAGGGACTGAGTAGGTTTAAGCACTTGCAGCATGCTAGGAGTATTGGGCTGAAGGATGATATTAGCATAGATTAGATAGTATTAGAAACGTGTAATAGATAAATGTAATTAACATTTGATGATTAAATAAAGGAGTTTTATTTATGAGTAATGTTACTGTCTTATGTTAATTGTTTAACTATTGTTTCATTTTGCATGTTTTGACTTCCAGAATAATTGAGTTTATTAAGAATAAACGAATTATTCAAATTGTCCACAATCGTTCATATGTTGGAAGTAGATATGAATGAAGATTGTCGTGAATTGGTGCGTAGATTGTCTAAATGGTATTACACATAGCAAAAGATTGTTGTGACGTTCATGATTGCTTATGAACTGGTTTTATGCATTGGAACAAACCCACGCTTGCTGGAATCACCTTATGGAATATGATATAAAAGGGTGATCGCAAGACGATAATATCATATAGTCTTAAAACCTAGATATATGGTTTGTTATTTGTTAATTGGTTGTACATTGATAATGCGAAAACGCATCAGTAACTCGGTGTTATAAAACGCATTGTTGTGTATAGTTGATTAATGAATAAGTAAATGCATATAAGTCGAAGTTTATCTGTAACTTTTATCCCAAGAGGATAAGAGTGATATCTCGTCCGCTCGATGATTTGATTTGACTTATGTGTCGGGCCCGGTCAGAACTGAATTGATGTGTTCGATTAAGTTCTATGTCAAATAAATCGTAGATCGAGAAACCAAAATGCTAGAAAAATTATTCCATAGAATTGTCAGCATGATATCTAACAGAGGACTGTATGATCCCTTATCTAAAGGACAAGATTGATTAGATCAGAGTTTGACAGCGTCTTTGAGAGCTACAATTGCAAATCAAATTGTACTTGTGCATATTGTTACTAGACTTATCCAAGTGGGAGACTATTGGAATAGTGTCTAAGGCTGCAACTATATTAGGCAAGTATTTGACCCGATTGTGCATGGTCCTTTTGGGTTGCCTTCACCATAGCAACTTGACAGGATGTTTTATTATGAGAGAATAAATATTATTAATATATTATGAGAATAATATAAGGAATAATAATATTTTTATTTGATTAATATAAGTCATAGATTAATTAGTATTAATTTGGTGACTTAAAGAGATTAATTAAATAAGAGGGTATAAACTGTCATATGTTTGATAGTTACACTTTGGGCTGTAAATCCTTCTTGGATAGAGGTTGGACGAATACTAGGGCTTGGGATAGCCTCAAATTCGTCCAAGGCTTATCTTAGGTAAGGATAGGATTGCTTTAAGGAAAGATTATCCAACTAGGGTTTAAGGGTGAAACCCTAGGAGCCTTACAAGTATAAATAGACCCCTAAGCAAGGGAAATCGGCATCTCTTCAAAAAGTAAAGTACCCCTGGCCGATTTCTTCCCTAACCTCTCTCTCAAATCATCATCCTTACTAGTTGGTGTTTGTAAGCCATTAGAGGAGTGACAATTGTGACTCTAGAGCTCCAAGACAACAAGATCAAAACAAGATAAACGAAATGTATTATTAGGTTTTAATTGGTTTTGAAACTCCTAGATTCTTTTGAGATTCATTGAACTTTTCAATGGCATGTTTCAATCTCGAGTGTGCCCTTCAGGTTTTGTGACTGGGATGCTGAGGATCACAAAACAAGTTGTGAAGTAACCATGCAAATTACTTGGTACTCTTAAATGTTTACCCCTCAATCGATGTGCCAGTTAACCACACACACTCCATCAATACTATGATAAACATTAAGTTACCCTTTTCCTACCTTATTAAATACGAGTTAGTGTGCCGGTTAACCACACACGCTCCATTAACCGACTTAAACAAAGTGCAAAGTGTAATTTCATGGATTAGCACCTTATTCACATTTTCCTAAGTAACTAAGAACGGGTATTTATAAAAGGTTTAGTTACTTAGTATTTATCATTAATACTTTTAATGAAGGGAGAATTATAGTCCTTGTCCTATCCGTTCGGCTAACGACCCTCCACCTGTCAAGGAAGCGGTGGATGAGAGTGGACACCCATTAAATTGCCATTTTATAGACAGTAACCTTATACCCCCCCCCCCCCCCTTATAGACCGGCTTCGTGAATGAGGCCTACTAACGGTAAGACTGACTTTACTCTTATACATATATATATATATATATATATATATATATATATATATATATATATATATAAATATTATTAACTTATAATATTATAAAGTATAAGGGTTGAATTTTAACTTTTAAAATTCTAAGGGCTAACTTGGAATTAAATTATTCATAAGTGAAAACTTTTCAAATTCCAAAACTTGAGGGCAAGTTTTGAAACTATTCAAAACTAATTAATTCCATAACTTATGTGTTTAAAGTAGTTTTAATTAAAAGACTCTTCAAGTTCCATAACTTGAGGACGAGTTATAGAAGACTTTAAACAAATAAAAGAATGTACCTTTTCTTAACTTTGTAACTTATGGAATTAATTAAGGTTACACATTTTATTACTTAATGAAGTGACTCTTGAACCTGCATAACTTGAGGACAAGTTATGGAGTCATAAAACCATTTAATGAGGACAAGACTCTTCATTTTGTAAGCTTTGCCATCTTTTATGAGTTTTAAGAAACTTGAATGTGACCTTTCATGTAACTTGAGGAAAAGTTACACAAACACATTTTAGAATCATCTCTTAGATTAAAATGGATTGAAAACACATAATCAATTAATTTATCTATTAATCTAAGCAACTCATATGAACAATGATAATTCACATCAATCTTTTTCATATAATTAGCATAACTTTTAAACTAACACAAAACATGAATCTATTGACAATTATCTTTGAAATTGGATTAGCATGAACATTACCACATCAAAAACGAGTTTATAAGTCCAAAAACAGCTTAGGGTAATGTTCCTAGTCCATTTCTACCCAAAAAAACTCGAAAATATGCTGTCTGGGGCTATTACTCGTCGAGTGTATCAACCTACTCGACGAGTAGGATGAGTTTTTCTATAATATTTCCATTTCAATTTGCCAAGTTCTCATAATTCAGATTATGAAAAGGGATGCTGTAATCATAATCGAATTTTAGAACGCAAATAATGGACCCATATCTAGAATTTTCTTATGTTGAGCCATTCCAACATAACATTCATATATATATATATATATATATATATATATATATATATATATATATATACTTGACTAAATACGATTAAAACCTCAATCTAAGCTTTGAGATTTGAGATGAAGTATAATTTTCTCTCCCTTAATTATAGCAAAACAACCCTTTCCCAATTGAAACCTTTTGTTTTCTATAATTAACATTGCTAACTTGCAACCTTTATCATAATTATCATGCTCCCACTAACATGATGATTATTAGCATAACACTTATGCTCCCACTAGCTTTGACATGTACTCAGAAATCAGCTGGACTTCTAGAAATCAATACTTTATTGACTTTCTTACCAAAGTTCAGATTTCTGATACTAGATTGCTTTGATAAAACTTTACCAATATCATATACCTTATCTTAGATAGCTCACAGGTGTGTCTAAACAATTTTAAGAACTATGAAAAGGGATGTTGTATTCATAGTCTCGATTGTTTGGACCATTGCCACTTCTCACAAATCCATGTTAGTGTGCCGGTTAACCACACACGCTCCACTAACGACTTTAAGAATGCAAAAATCACAATTGCTATCTAGCTAAAATCTACTTAGTGAAAGTGTTTCCTCACCATCATTTTCATGAATCGGAGAGAAACCTTATGACACTTAGATTTAATAGTATATGTGTTCTTATCCGTGTGAATTGTCAAAACCATAGTCACAATACAAGGATAATGACAAATTCAAACTCATATGGACTGAACTCAATCTTAATTTCTTCCCATCTGGCAGCTCAAGGGTCTGCCATTGCTTCCAAGTTGTTGTGCAACCAATTGAGAACTCTAAGAACTCATATGCAAAGTCAACTTTAACTGGAATGGGCACAGAATATGTCAACATGATAGGATATAAACCTCAAGTTGTGTGCTAGTGAAGAACTTCAGGTTTTATTCTTGATTAGTTCTCGAGACTTTCAAGACCTTTAAGACTCCCACTGTCCTCTTGACATATATAACTTTCTTGTCAGATATTCAAGAGATAGTGTGGATTCTAATCAAGACAAACACTTCACACAATTGGCCTTAGTTGGTCTTTGTTTTATCCAAACCATCACAACTTACCAATTTCAAATGTACAAGAGTAGAGAACTTTTATTCTTACATTTGACAAGTGTTTTAAACCTTCTTTAAGACATGTCACTCAAGTTACAGTTTTAGATTATAACTCTAAGAATTGTTTTTGGAACGAAGTATGAATCATCTTCTTGATTTAACCACTTCAACAATTCATAACTCCTCTTCTTAACTATCAAAATCCACTTAGAGGATGAATTGTGATAAGGTCTCAAAATCATTAAGATGGTCTTAAACATGATACTAAAGTACTCTCCTATCTTTTCAGATTTGAGAAACTTTTATCTTTCTGCCTAAGTTGGTTCTTCTTATTCGCGCTGTCATACATTGGAACCTTTTCCAATGTCTCAAAATTACACTTAAGCTTGTAAGTATAACCATATTTACTGAGCTATAGTAAATTATGACGAATAGTCTTATCGATCTTTTGTGGTGGACTTAACCAGTGCACAAGAATGTGTACTCGATCCCTTAGTCCTTTACCTGACTCACACATCCATGTGAACAAGTATTTAGTCTTAAATTTTCCAATGATCGAAAGTTCTCATCCATCATGCTATACAACTTGCATGATTCTAAGTCTCAGTCCAATTGAAACCTTGGGTGACGAGAATCTTTCCTTATTTGGTAAATTTAGACATTACCACAAATGAAAGAATCAAATTCACTTTCCAATATTGCTATCAGTGGAATCTTATAAGCAACAATTTTCCACAAACGTCATTGTAAGGATACATAAAATAACTCAAATCAAAAGATTTACCTTTTATTTTAAAACTTTGCAGAAAAACTTATCCTTACAATCCATATGAAAACTTGTTGTTATCTATTCCTAAGCAATATATATATATATATATATATATATATATATATATATATATATATATATATATATATATATATATATATATCATAACTCTTAAGTAATAGCCCAAAAATTCGGATCACCGAACCATGCGAGTGAACTCCATTTTCGCTATCAGAATTTGCATATACTTTTTTTAAGTTTCTACACTTTTCCTTTGATTCTTAACCACCAACATGTGACCCAGTCACATCATGTAATCAGAATCTCATAATACAAACTTAGCAGAGTTAGATAGTGGACTTTACCTGAAGTAGAGTCAAACTTATTGACTTTAACATCCTTAGGTAAAATTGGCAGCTTCGCAACTAATGCCCCTTACTTTGGCAATATAAACATATGGACCCTTTGGTAATGGTATGCAGGACTATCACAGACTTAGCTTTTCTCTTTACCATTTTGTCAACCGAGTTGACTATGGCCGATCCCTTTCCATTTCAAGGGCTCTTCATCTTCTTCCCTTTACCTTGCCCGATTGCCAAGGCAGGGGCGGAGTTAGCAGTAGGAGTAGTAACAACCGATTTACCCGTGAGACCACTTTCGGCGGTCTTCAAGAGTCCTTGAAGTTTGATGAGTGTAACTTCCTCCTTGTTCATGTGATATGTCATTCAAAGTTTGTAACATCCGGATTCCCAGGTATGATGTTTTGTTCTTTTATTTTTGGGTGTTGAGGGGAGACTCGGCGAGTTAGCGTCTAGACTCGCCGAGTATGGTCGTGGATTTGTATGCGAGTTCATAGATGGACTCGGCGAGTTCATGAGTGGACTCGGTGAGTCCATGCTGTTTAATGAAACCCTAATTTCTGGGGTTTGAGACCTATTTAAAGGGCCTTATGGCCGTCATTTGCGGCCACCAACCCCCAGAGTGAAACCCTAAAGAGATCTAGAACGTTTGTAAGGAAGGAGAGGCCAGTCTTGAACTTTTGTGGGTTTTTTTGCAAGAAGGAAGTGTTCAAGGCAAGAGGAGGCTGAAGGAGGTGCGATTTTGGTGGTTTTTGAGCTCATAGAGATTGTATTGAGGTATTATTCTCGGACCTTCTTCAGTTTTGGTGTTGATTCTTAGTGTTAGGGTTTTCTATCCCTTTTAGATGATGATTAAGTGGAGTATTTGGTCCCTTCTCGAGTTTGTGTTCTGGATCTAGACCCAAAGAGGTCCAGAGACCTTAACCCTTGGAGCTTTATGAGTCATTTTGGGAGCCATGAGCTTGGAATGTCATTTTTGGGGCTAAATCATCATTTTGGACCATTTATATGTTATATGTATGTCAAGGTCCTAACTTTATGTGATTATCATGCTTGGGGAGGCCAGATCTATGATTGTATGGAACAGATCTGACCTCAAAAGTTGTATTGAGTTTGTGCATGGCATGAACTCGCCGAGTCCGAAGAACAGACTCGGCGAGTAGTATGAAGGTTGCCCGTTAATCACTCAGTGAGTGGACTTGTCGAGTTAGGGGAATGACCCGGTGAGTCAGGGAGAGTCAGGGGTCTAAGTTCAAGTTGGAACTCGCCGAGTTGTTCTTGAGACTCGGAGAGTTGAGTCGGGGTAGCCCCACGATTCATGCCAGGTGGAACTCGTCGAGTCAAGGGAAGCACTCGACGTGCCAAGAGAGGGTCTTGGTTTGAGGGATTTGGATGCATCTTCGGGCGTATCTGAACTCAAACTGAGGATTTGAGGAAAATCTTGATAATAAAGTAAAACTTTTGAAAAGAGTAAAAAGGGTTTTGAGACAAACAGAGCGGAGCCGTCTGTACGATCAGCCAGCGCCCGAACGATGAATCCCCAAAAGTACCCTTACATTATGTGTTATGAGATATGTTATGTTATGCATGCTAGAGTAGGCTAGGTATACATATTAGGACTAGAGTGGCCTGATTTGTGATGCCTTAGCCTAGGAGATTTCTGCTGCTGAGATGCTTTGAGAGCGAGTAGATAGCAGTTAGGAGCTCATGAGAATAGGGTACTTGTAATCCAAGATCCAAGGAGGAGGACTTGGAGTGAATGCTGATGTGGTGTGGTCAGTAGTATTGGGCTCGTACTGCTGAAGACACCGGATCAGTGGGCATTCCAAGTAAGAATCATTTCGACAACGGAGGACAAGTAGGGTTGCGTCATCGAGTATGTGTATGCCCGATCGAATCTCTGATAATTTTCGTTGTATTTCAGAGGCATCATGGCTGGGACTCGACACATACCTGAGAGCAGTGGTGTCATCGACGAGGAGATTCGTCGATTGATTCATGAGGAGGTTGTTGTTGCCATTCGGGCTGAGATTCCCGATATGTTTGGGGACATCAAGACCACATTGATTGAGACTTTTGATGAGCGGTACGCAACATTGACTGAGGCTGTTGCAGCTGTAGCTACTGCTACTATTGCTGCTGCCAGACCTCAGGGAGGTGACTCGTTGTTGTTCCGGGAGTTCAGCAACACGAAGCCACCAGAGTTCGACGGGATACAGGACCCGATTGTCGCTATGAGGTGGATCTCTGACATTGAGGGGTGTTTCTTTACGTGTTCTTGTCCAGAGCATTTGAGGGTTCGGTTCACCTTGAACCAGCTCCGCCTGGGAGCGAAGGATTGGTGGAAGTTCGCGACGGCGAACTTCACTTTGGCTGAGATTTCCGAGGTGACCTGGGAGAGGTTCACCGCTATGTTTAGATAGGAGTATGTTCCCCCAGTGGAGAGGGAACGGTTGATTCAGGTGTTCTTGACCTCAAGCAGGGTACTAATTCTGTGACAGTCATCACCAGGAAGTTTCATGAGAGGGCGATGTTTTGCCCTGAGCAGGTGTCGTCTGAGCAGGCTCGTATGAGCCGTTATCTGAGTGTGCTGAGGAGAGATATTCGGGAGTTCATGGCAAACTCGACTTACCGGACATTTGTTGAGCTCCAGGAAAATTCCCGGAAGAGGGAGATCGAGCTGGAGACTCAGGCCAGGGAGGAGGCCGAGTCTCAGAGGATGGATCGGCGGCCAGCTCAGTCTCAGCCGGCAGCCAAGCAGGCTAGACCCGCTGATTCGAGGTCTAGGGGCGCAAAGGGCCGCACTTGTGGGAAGTGTGGTAAGAGTCACGAGGGGTCGTGCAGGGCTGGGGTGTGCTACCAGTGTGGGAAGGAGGGGCATATCGCGAGGGATTGCCCCAAGGGATTTTTGGTTTGCTTTCATTGCAACAAAACCGACCATCAGAAGGCCGAGTGCCCGCAGCTTCTTCAAGGATCAGCGCAAGGATCTGCGCCTACTGTTAGGACTACCGAGGTTCGGCCGGTGAAGGTCGAGGCCCCGAAGGCTCGTGGGAGAGCATTTCAGTTGACCGCAGAGGAGGTCCGCGCGGTGCCCAATGTTGTGGCTGGTATGTATTCTCTTTTCATCTTTTGTTCGAGTTGAGTTTTTATGCTTATATGATGATATGTGTAGGTACTTTTCTTGTGAATTATGTGCCTGCGTTGGTATTATTTGACTCGGGTGCGATTCGATCGTTTGTTTCCGTAGCATTTAGTCAGCATATTAGTGTCCGTCGATAGGCGTTGGATCGGCCTCTGCGAGTTTCCATAGCTTATGAGCGAGCAGTATATGCTTTGGATGTGATTTGAGGATGTGTCCTTGAGATCTTCGGTGTGCAGTTCCCGATAGATTTGGTTCCGATCGCGATGGGGTACGTGTGTGTTATAGTGGGTATGGATTGGATGAGCCGATATGGAGCTGTGATAGACTGCGAGCGTCAATTGGTGACGATTCGAGACCCTAGTGGGGGAGTTCTTATGGTGTACGGCGAGGGTACACGTACGGGGTCAGCATTTTGTTCGGCCGCCAGAGCGAGACAGAGTCTACAGCAGGGCTGTAGGGGATTTGTGGCATATGTGATGGATGTGAGGGTTAATTCAGAGAGACCGAAGACAGTTGATGAAGTCCCGCTAGTGCGTGAGTTTCCGGATGTGTTTCCAGAGGAGTAGTCGGGTGTGCCTCCGGAGAGGCAGGTAGAGTTCGGTATTGAGTTGGTTCCGGGAGCTGCGCCTATCGCCAAGGCGCCTTATCGCCTTGCGCCTCCGGAGATGCAGGAGTTATCCTCGCAGCTTCAGGACCTGCTGGGAAAGGGGTTTATCAGGTCAAGCAGCTCGCCATGGGGAGCGCCTATCCTTTTTGTCAAGAAGAAGGATGGTTCGCACCGGATGTGCATTGATTATCGTGAGTTGAATAAGCTAACGGTCAAGAACCGTTACCCTTTGCCGAGGATCGACGATTTATTCGATCAGTTGCAGGGAGCATCTTGGTTCTCCAAGATTGATTTGAGGTCTGGTTATCATCAGGTGAGGGTGCGAGAGGAGGACGTCTAGAAGACAGCATTCCGGACTTGTTATAGGCATTACGAGTTCGTGGTGATGCCTTTTGGACTCACCAACGCACTGGCGGTGTTCATGGATCTCATGAACAGGGTGCGCAGACCGATGTTGCATCGTTCAGTGATCGTGTTCATCGACGACATATTGGTGTATTTGAGATCCCGAGAGCAGCATGGGGAGAATTTGAGGGAGATTCTCGGAGTTCTGAGATCGGAGAGGCTTTATGCCAAGTTCTCCAAGTGTGGATTCTAGTTACGAGAGGTTCAGTTTCTGGGGCACCTCGTTAACCAGAATGGGATATTGGTCGATCCGGCCAAGATTGAGGCGGTCATGAGGTGGGAGGTGTCGACATCACCCACCGAGATCAGGAGTTTTCTGGGTTTGGCCGGCTATTATCGGAGATTTATTAAGGATTTCTCCAAGATTGTCGTGCCACTCACCAAGTTGACCCGGAAGGGTGTTGCGTTTTCTTGGGGTCCGGAGCAGCAGACCTCGTTCGAGACACTTCGCCAGAGATTATGCGAAGCCCCAGTGTTAGCCATTCCAGAAGGGATGGAAGATTTTGTAGTATATTGTGATGCATCGATATCCGGTTCGGGAGCGGTGCTTATGCAGAGGGGGCATGTGATTGCATATGCATCAAGGCAGCTTAAGCCTCATGAGTCGAGATACCCCACTCATGATTTGGAGTTGGGAGCGGTAGTGATCGCTCTCAAGATCTGGCGACATTATATGTATGGGGTTCGGTGTACGATATACACGGACCATAAGAACTTGAAATATTTGATGGACCAACCCAACCTGAATATGCGCCAGATGAGGTGGTTGGACGTGGTCAAGGATTATGATTGTGAGATCCTATACCACCTGGGCATGGCTAATGTTGTACCGATGCATTGATCCGTAGGGCGGAGGGCGCCCCATTTCGAGATTTCTGTTTGAGATTGACAGTGATGATCCCGGTGTTGGATGCTATTCGTGGGGCCCAGGCTGAGGCTGTAAAGCCAGAAAGCCAGAAGAGAGAGTGAGTTGTTGGATTAGTATCGGAATTGGTTACCGATAGCAGGGGGCTTATGACATTTCAGGGTCGGATTTGGGAACCGTCCGTGGGCAGAACGCATACCATATTGATGGAAGAGGCTCATCGATCGAAATTCTCGATCCATCCCGGGGCCACTAAGATGTATTTGGACTTGAAAAAGGATTATTGGTGGCCCGGTATGAAGAGGGATGTCGCATGGTTTGTAGAGAGGTGTTTGACCTATCGTAGGGTGAAGGCCGAGCACCAGCGTCCACATGGTAAGTTGCAGCCATTAGAGGTTCCCGAGTGGAAATGGGAACAGATTACCATGGACTTCATCACCAAATTGTTGAGGACCGCGAGGGGCGTCGATGCGATTTGGTTGATTGTTGACAGATTGACGAAGAGTGCTCACTTCCTGGCCATTAATGAGAGCTCTTTTGAGGAGAATTTGGCAGAGTTGTACGTGAGAGAGATGGTATCGCGGCATGGAGTGTCGATCTCCATTGTCTCAGATCGAGA
The DNA here is from genome assembly GCF_002870075.4 of Lactuca sativa. Taxonomy (NCBI): domain Eukaryota; kingdom Viridiplantae; phylum Streptophyta; class Magnoliopsida; order Asterales; family Asteraceae; genus Lactuca; species Lactuca sativa. The sequence goes on from NC_056630.2 coordinate 240,041,331, forward strand.
TGTACGTTTCACTACCAGATTCTGGAAGAAGTTTCATGAGGAGTTGGGTACGAAACTGCATTTTAGTACCGCATACCACCCACAGACCGATGGGCAGAGTGAGCGGACGATTCAGACGCTCGAGGACATGCTCCGGGCTTGTGTGTTGGATTTTGGCGGGAGTTGGGAAACGTATTTGCCCTTGGCGGAGTTTTCTTATAACAACAGCCATCATTCGAGCATTGGCATGCCGCCCTTTGAGTTGTTGTATGGAAGGAAGTGTCGAACACCTATTTGTTGGGGAGAGGTAGGGCGGCGTGTGATGGGCAGCACTGAGATTGTGCTTCAGACGACAGAGCAGATCCAGCAGGTCACACAGAGGTTGTTGACCGCTCAGAGTCGTCAAAAGAGTTATGCGGACAGGCGTCGGTCCGAGCTCGAATTTCAGGTCGGCGACTTCGTACTCCTGAAGGTCTCTCCTTGGAAAGGAGTGATCCGATACATGAAGAGGGGCAAGTTGGGGCCCTGATATATTGGTCCTTTCAGGGTGATCGTGAGGGTAGGTAGGGTAGCCTATGATTTGGAATTGCCAGCAGAGTTGGGTCAGATTCATGACACTTTCCACGTGTCGCAGTTGCGAAAGTGTATAGCCGACGAGTCACAGTGGTGCCACTAGAAGATATTCAGGTGGATGTGAGCCTGAATTATGCTGAGAGACCAGTGGCGATCAGGGATCGGAAGATCAAGGTTTTAAGGAACAAGGAAGTCGCTCTGGTGTAGGTCCAGTGGCAGCATCGGAAAGGGTCAAAGTTGACTTGGGAACCGGAGCGTGAGATGTGGGAGCAGCATCCGGAGTTGTTTGCAGAGTAAGACTTCGAGGGCGAAGTCTGATTCTAGTGGGGGAGAATTGTAACATCCGGATTCCCATGTATGATGTTTTGTTCTATTATTTTTGGATGTTGAGGGTAGACTCGACGAGTTGGCGTCCAGACTCGCCAAGTATGGTCGCGGATTTGTACGCGAGTTCACAGCTGGACTCGGCGAGTTCCTGAGTGGACTCAGCGAGTCCACGCTGTTTAATGAAACCCTAATTTCAGGGGTTTGAGACCTATTTAAAGGGCCTTATGGCCGTCATTTGGGGCCACCAACCCAGAGTGAAACCCTAAAGAGATCTAGAGCGTTTGTGAGGAAGGAGAGGCCAGTCTTGAACTTTTGTGGGTGTTTTTGCAAAAAGGAAGTGTTCAAGGCAAGAGGAGGCTGAAGGAGGTGCGATTTTGGTGGTTTTTGAGCTCATAGAGATTGTACTGAGGTATTATTCTCGGACCTTCTTCAGTTTTGGTGTTGATTCTTGGTGTTAGGGTTTTCTATCCCTTTTAGAGGATGATTAAGTGGAGTATTTGGTCCCTTCTCGAGTTTGTGTTCTGGATCTGGACCCAAAGAGGTCCAGAGACCTTAACCCTTGGAGCTTTATGAGTCATTTTGGGAGCCATGAGCTTGGAATGTCATTTTTGGGGCTAAATCATCATTTTGGACCATTTATATGTTATATGTATGTCAAGGTCCTAACTTTACGTGATTATCATGCTTGGGGAGGCCAGATCTATGATTGTATGGAACAGATCTGACCTCAGAAGTTGTATTGAGTTTGTGCATGGCATGAACTCGCCGAGTCCGAAGAACAGACTTGGTGAGTAGTATGAAGGTTGCCCGTTAATCACTCAGTGAGTGGACTTGTCGAGTTAGGGGAATGACCCGGTGAGTCAGGGAGAGTCAGGGGTCTGAGTTCAAGTTGGAACTCACCGAGTTGTTATTGAGACTCGGCGAGTTGAGTCGGGGTGGCCCCGCGATTCATGCCAGGTGGAACTCGTCAAGTCAAGGGAAGCACTCGACGTGCCAAGAGAGGGTCAAAGAGAGTCAGTGGACACGTGTAGACTCGCCGAGTTGCCCTAGTGCACTAGACGAGTCGGGTCAAAGTTTGACCGTTGACCTTGTTGACTTTTAGGGTTGAGTACAGTTGTATTTATGAGATTATTACTTTATGTGATTAGGCGGAGGCTAGATCACACTTCTTCAGAGTCAGATATTTACCGAGACATTGAGGTGAGTCTTCTCACTATACGTTACCTAGAGTGGTACTACACGATGACCAGAGGGTCTTATGTGTTATGTATGAGTTTATGTGCTATGTGATATTTGTATGTTGTATGATGATATAGATCGGACCGGAGGGTCCAACGAGCTATGACCGGACCAGAGGGTCCAACGAGCTATGGGACTGGAGGGTCCCACTGAGACACATCGACCGGAGGGTCGTATTATAGCCTCGAGTGGCGTATGTGCTGTATGTGGTATTTTGGGGAACTCACTATGCATTTATGCTTATAGTTGTTGAGTTATGTGTTTCAGGTACTAGTGATGAGCGCGGGAAGGCGCCGGCATGATTCATACACACATGCATTGGAGTTTTGTAGAGATTCTGGGGAGCTGTTTTGTGACAATAACATTTGATATAATGTGTTTGACATTATTTTATGAATGAATGAACGTTTTAAAAATGAAAAATTATTTTGAAAATTTACGTTGTTACAGAATTGATCATAACACGAAGGTAAGGAGTGCAAAATGATGTCAATAGCCAACTCCTCGGGGAAGTTCACATTCAATTTCAACAAACGGTCCATGAATCTTTGCATTTTCTGCATGTGGCCCATGATGGGTTCACCATCGTCCATTCGGGTTGGTATCATGGAGGAGATGATTTTATACCGCTCTGGACGAGCACTCTGATGGTATCTGTCCATCAAGTCCTGGTGCATCTCAAAAGGGTAATAGTCCTCATAGGACTTTTGAAGCTCGGTTGTCATTGTGGCAAACATGATACATGCTACTTTGGTGGCATCTCTCTCATGTGCCCGGAATTCAGCGATCTCCTCTGGAGTAGCAGACGACTCATCAAGACCCATAAGCTCCTTGTCGAGGACATATTCCTTGTCCTCATACCGAGTGACCATCCTGATGTTCCTGATCCAATAATTGAAGTTGGATCCATCGAAGATGACTCTCCCACAAAGGTTCATGAGAGAGAAGGAGCCGATAGGAATTGAGCCAGAAGCAGCATTATTGGAAGACATCTGAAAAGGAAGAAGGACAAGTTTATATTAGATATAAAGATAGTCCTTAATAAGACACCCAAATGTAATATTAAGGCTAGGACCCCACACAATATTTTATAACTTAGAAGAGGGATGTCGTAATCCAAACTATAAAATATTCGAAGGTAGGCAGTGTTGTAAAACTCGCAGAGTTGTCCGATTACTCCTCCGAGTACTCGCTACTCCCCCCCCCCCCCCTTCGCCGAGGCGAGTTACATAATCCCGAGTACTCCCCGCTCGGCCCCTTACGAACTGAGTAGTGTTGTGAAATTCGGTCAACTCGGTGATTAATATGTATAATATACTTAATAATTTATTATTTAACACACACACACATATGTGATTATTACTACATATATATCTCAAATTTTCATTAATTATTCACGAAGTGAGACCATTATGTGTTTTTCATTTTTTGTGTATTCACATGTATCCAATTTTGTTATATATTTCAATCAACTTATGATTTTATCTTATGATTTTGACATATATAACTTCCCTAAAAATATTTCTACACAAATTTCCAAATTCGAGTACTCCCCGAGTACTCACTACTCGGTAGTCGGCCGAACAGGTACCGAGTAACGAGTTCTACAACCTTGAAGGTAGGTAAATGACGATTCACCAATTTCCACCATGAAAAACGAAATATATTATTAGGTTTTAATTGGTTTTGAAACTCCTAGATTCTTTTGAGATTCATTGAACTTTTCAATGGCACATTTCAATCTCAAGTGTGCCCTTCAAGCTTTGTGACTGGGATACCGAGGATCACAGAACAAGGTGTGAATTAACCATGCAAATTACTTGGTACTCTTAATGTTAACCACCTAACCGATGTGCCGGTTAACCACACATGCTCAACTGATCTATGATAAACCTTAAGCCACCCTTTGCCTACCTTGTTATGTCTAGGTTAGTGTGTCGGTTAACCACACACGCTCCACTAACGACTTAAGCAAACTGCAAAGTGTAATTTCATGGGTTAGCACCATATTCACATTTTCCTAAAGTAACTAAGATTGGGAATTTATAAAAACATTTAGTTACTTTATAACCATCATACTTTTAATGACGATTAAAGTCATTGTCTTACCCATTCGGCTAACGACCCTCCATTAGTCAAGCAAGTGGTAGGTGAGAGTGGACACCCATTAAGCTGCCATTTTATAGGCAACAACCTTATACCCCCCTTATAGACCGGCTTCGTGAATGAGGCCTACTAACGGTAAAACGACTTGAACTTATATATATATATATATATATATATATATATATATATATATATATATATATATATATATATATATATATATATATATATATATATATATATATATTAACTTATAATATTATAAAGTATAAGGGTTGAATTTTAACTTTTAAAATTCTAGGGGTTGAAACTAAAGTTTTTAAGGTGACTTTATATGTTCTAAAACGTAAGGGCAAGTTTTGTAACTTTCAAAACTTTTCAACTTCATAACTTATGAGTTAATGGTTTATTAAAATGAGAGTCTCTTCATTTTATATAACATATGTGTTCATTAATGGACTTTAAAAGGAAGACTTTTGGTAATCCATAACATGAGGACAAATTATGGATTCCATTAAAACACATCAAGATCAAGAATTAAACTAACAAACTATTTGCAAATAATTCCTATGATCTACTAGACTCATAAGTATTTGAACATTCATATCAACAATTTCAAGAATCATAAAAAACACATACAAAACTTCAAATTTTGATAATAGCCATTGTAAATGGATTAGCATAACCATTACACCATCTAAAACAAGTTTTATAAGACCAAAACAGTTTAGCGTAATGTTTCTAGCCCATTCCCAACAACAAAACTCGAAAATCTGCATTCAGGGCCTCCTACTCGTCGAGTGCAAGAACCTACTCGACGAGTAGGATGAAATAACACATGGACTCGTCGAGTCCCCCCATGGACTCGGTGAGTTCACTCAGCAGAATGCAGAAATCTTGAGGTTTTTCAACAATTTGCATCAAGTATCAAGAAAACAAGCCTAGTCTCTGATACCACTGAAGGGTTTTGAGCATTCTAACACTCCTAAGGTGTACATGCAACCCTAGAAACCTTGGATCTATGTTTTACTAAGATACATGAAAATTTGATTTTCCAAGGTTCTTAACCTAACTAGCATGGCATGGGGAACTTTGAAACATAAAAGCTAGTAGGTGAACATACCTTTCTTGTAGCTTAGATTCCTTGAGAACCTTATGAGCCTAGCACCTCAAATGTGATGCCTCAAATGTTTCACACAACACCATAACTCTTGGAATAACTTTGAGAGAAGTACACTATTACTCAAAATTGGCTATCCCTCTTGTTCTACACATAGTGCCGATTTTGGTAGCCCATGGGGTTCTTTTATAGTTGTGTCACAAGTAGGGTTACAACATGTAAACCCTAATTGACATGTCTTTTCATATTCCATGATCCATGGGTTTATAACCTCCATGGACTATTGTCACACCCCCAAACCGAAACGGCGGAAACGTTCGGGGGCGGAGGACGTCATGTTTAGTATCACAAGACATGCATCATAGTAATCAAAGTAATAAACAACCATTTCATTAGAAAGAAAGTGTTTACAAAGTATGTGGTTCACATAACATAGACTACATATGTAAATAACAAAACAAGACATGAAGCTATTATGCTCCATATTCTGAATCCCAGAGCGCGTACCTGTCTACTGGTCTCCTGAGAATACAAGTTATTTTGAAAGAGTAGATCGGCATTTAAGCTGGTGAGTTCATAAGATTTTAGTGACGTAAGTAAGTTGTAAGTTCTTTTTAGAAAAGTTCATCTGTTCCTCCAGAAAATCCTATATTTCCTGCATTGATGAAAGATAAGTAAAAATGACTCTACAATCCTTTCTATGAGTACTAAATGGATACAAGTTATATAAAACCCAGAGTAAACAAACAATCGATTATGTGTATCTGCCCTAAGCCCACAACCAAACAAGGAACAGGGAATGAGGTGGAAAGCACACATCCCATTGTTTGTTAGATCATCGTTGTATATAACCCTGGCGTATTCACTTGGTACTCACGGAGTTAACTGTAATAGTTCCTTTATATTTGATGAAAACAATACTTAAGAAAACCCTTCTTTCTTTTAGTAAAAATGGTAACCACAATGGTTCCTTCTGATGGGTTTTGGTCATAAGACATCCTATGTGCTCATACAAACCCTAATGCTTGGATCTAGGTTTCTCTATTGTACATGCAAGTTATCCAAGGCTATAAACCCTAATTCTAGCATATGGAAATCAATATTAACATATAATTAGGTTTAAGATGTTACCTTGATTGTTATGTAGTAATAACAATCCCAAATCTCCTTGAATTGACTTTGGAAGGCTTAGAGTCACAAGTGTCACTCCTCCAATGGTTCACAAACACCATAAGCAAGAGGATGAAGAGGAGAGAGGATGGAGGCTGCCCAAAACGTGTTCTAACACTAGAAAAGAAGTTCCCCACGTTTTTGAGCCTTAAGGGTTCTATATATAGTGAGGCTATTAGGGTTATCTAACAAGGAAATCCTAATTTGGTTGCTTAAGCCCTAAGCAACCCATAGACTCCTTTAATCAAGCCCATGGACGATTTCCTTATGGGTTTCCCCATAGAATTCGTCCACCCCTTGATTCAAGGCAATCCATGGCCCAAATTGCAATTATCTTATAATTACAATTCCAGTCCCTTAAGTTTAATTAATCTCTTTTAGTCACAAAACTAATTACCAATTAATTATTGACTAATATTAATTAAACAATATGATTTCTCCTTTAATAAATTATTCTCATAATATATTAATAAATCATATTTAATCCTTTCTCTCCATAAATCATCCTATCAAGTTGCTTTGGTGAAGGCAACCCAAAAGGACCATGCACCATCGGGTCAAGTACATACCAAAATAGTTATAGACTTAGACACTAATCCAACAGTCTCCCACTTGGATAAGTCTAATAACTATTATGCGTATTACTTCAGATCCTGATCTGCAATCGTAGCTTTCCAAAGCCGCTGTCAACTCTGATCATATCATATACGCGTGTCCTTAAGACAAGGGATCATATATTCCTCCATTCTAGATATCATATGAGATATGATTTCAAATCATTCTCTTTGTACTATATCTCGCTTCCCGATTCATGACGACTGACTAATTGAACAAATCAAATTATCCCTAGCTCAGCCGAGCATTTACGTTTGTCATCACAAAATCATCGAGGGGCCCAAAGATATCGCTTTTATCCTACTATGGATAAAAGGAACGGATAAACTTTGATACAATGCTTGCTTGTACTCACTCACCGAATCACACACAACAATATGTTTTATAACACCAAGTTACTAGTGCGTTTACATATTATCAATGTGCAACCGATTCGCAAGAAACAACTCGCACCATCTCGGTTTCAAGAATATAAGATGTTATCGTCTCACCAATCACTCGTGATACAATTCATGGAGTGATCCAAGTGAGCGTGGGTTTAATCCAATGCTTAAATCACATTCATAAGCATTCATGAACATTGCAGCAAACATTTGCTTATGTCTAATGCTCTTTAGACAATCCACACACCAATTCATGACAGTCTTCATTCATACTTACTTCCAACGTATGACTAACTGTGGTCCGTTTGAATAATTCGATTATTCTTAATAAATTCAATTATTCTAGAAGTCAAAACATGCAAATGTGAAACACAAGAATAATACTAATCCCATATGGCCTCAAACCTTTGAGTATAAATAAAACACCTTTTATTTATCACCATATCGATTACTCATTATTTGTCGTTTCGGGTAATCAACTTCTTACTTGAATTATTACACTTGTCCCATGCTCCTAGCATGCACACAATGTTTACCTATGGTTCTTACTTTGTGAAATAGATCACATTGAACACATTTCCAATCATTCTCATTTCACAACTCCAAATCCTTTTCATAAGTGAAAGAATATCAAATTCTTGCTACTTATAGAATATGCTAGATTCTAACATTTTATGCAATGATCTCTTTTGTAATGTCACTGCACCAAAGTCACAAAGACTATTGTCAATGATATTACAAAGTCTTCTATCGGAGATTGTTACAAGACAATTCCTTAGATATGATGTCTCTCACTCAAAGTACATTCCTTTGAACATCCTTTTGCATAAGAGTTTCTAATCTAGACATAGATTTTCAATATTCAATTCCCTAATATGGACACGCTTCCATATTTTCCATATGACAACTCATTATTAATAGAATCTTATCTATTCGTAATGATGTCAATATGGTCCATCCGATATGGAAACATTTCCATAATTTCCATATGACAACTCATCCTTAATAGAATCTTTTCTATTCATAATAATGTCGATATGGTCCATCCAATACCATGCTTCCAACTACTCACAAGCGACCAATTCTCGTCGAACTTTGGATTGTCCTTTGATAGTTGTTTAATTATTTTAGCCAAAACCAATTCTTGTCCTTTTTCCTTCTAAATGCGCTAGACATTTGGAAAATTTTAGAATGGTCAAACATTAAAGCATTTGCAATCGATCCTGTACCCGAAGCGTATGGGACACGACGCATAATGTTTTATTTGCTATGTTCTCAAAATTCGAATTATGAAGAGGAATGACGTAATCATAATCGAAATTTTAAGAACACACTATGTACCTTTGACTAAATTTATTGACATTTCTCAACCTAAACCTTTAGATTTGAAATGAAGCATAATATTCTCTCCCTTAATTATAGCAAAACAACTTTATAACCCTTACTACTTTGCAAGGTATAACTCTTGTTTTCTATAATTAATATTGCCATCTTGCAATACGTGCCTTAATAATCATACAATCATAAATCATGATGATTATTATAAAACATAACACTTATGCTCCCACTAGCTTCGACATGTATTCATAAACATCTTAACTTTCAGAAAAAACAATGCTTATTGAATTTCTTAAGTTCATGTTTCTAATACTTAGTGCTTTGATAATCTTTTATCAAGGCTTCTTGAACACTTTTGCCTTAGATAGTTCATATGTGTGTCTAAACAATTTAAGACTAATTGCCAAACTTCACAATTCAAATTATGGAAAGGGATACCGTAACCATAATCGAATTCGAGAATGCAATTTTACAATCACTATCTTCTTAAAATCTTTCTTAGTGAAAGCATTTCCTCACAATCATTTTCATGAAGGAGGAAATCTTATGACACTTAGATTTAAACGGTGTATGTGTTCCTATCCATGTGAATTTGTTAAAACTAAAGTTTACGACAAATTCAAACTCATATGGACCGAACTTTCTTAATCTTGATTTCTTGCCTTATGGTAGCACAGTTGCCCACCATGTCTTCCAAGTAGTTAAGCAGCTCACCCTTTCCTATCAATGTACCTTTCATTGATTAAGGTGCTTTGCCTTTTATGCGTTCAAAATGAGAACTCATAGAACTCACATGCATAATTAACTCGATTGGATTGGCACAGAATCAAAATAATGTCAACACGATAGGTTGTAAACCTCAACTCGTGTGCTAGTGATGATCGATAAGGTCTATTTGATTTGTTCTTGAAGCCTTTCAAGACCAATAAGACTCCCACTGACTCCTTGACATATAAGATTCTCTTGTCAATAACCATTTCTTGACAAACAAATAGTCAAGAGTTAGTGTATCTTTTATTAAAACACTTCATAAATTGGTCCTAGTTGGTCTTTGTCTTATCCAAGACATCACAACTTTCCAAATTTGATGAATGTTATAAACCTTTAATACTTTTCACTCATTGTAACAATCTTAACTTTAAGACTTGTTTTTGAACGAAGTATGATTGACTTCTTGATTTAACCATTTCTTCAATTCTTGATTCCTCTTCTTAGACATACAATTGTACTAAGACTCACTTAGAGGATCAATTGAGATATGGTTCTTAATCATTAAGACCTATCATAAAGCATAAAAGGTACTCTCCCTTCTTCTTAGAATGGAGAAACTTTTATCTTTCTGCCTACTTGATTCTTCTTATTCGTTGTACTATTGATTTAAACTTTTTCAATCAATTCAGAATTACACTTAATCTTGTAAGCATAATCATATTTACTAAACCTTTAGTAAATCATGACGAATATCATTGTTACTCTTATGGTGGACTTGATCAACATGCAACTTTGTGTGCTCGATCTCATAGTCCTTCACTTGACACTTTGTCAATGAATTGGTCTAATTTCCAAATATGAAATTTCTCATTCATCGTGCAACCAAGTTGCGTGATTCCAAGTTTCTATCCAATTGAAACTTGGGCGATGAGAAACTCTCCTTATTTGGTAAACTCTCGACTTTCAATAAATAACATAATAAGAACCAAATCTATTATTGCTAATAATAGAAACATTTTAACATCAATTTTTCATACACTCCATTGCAAGGATAAATAAATAAAATTTAAAATCAAAATTTATTTTATTGCGGAAAAATTTGTCCTTACAATGCAATTCATTGAAAACTTATGCTAATACATCTTTCTTAGCAATCTAACTCTAACTCTAAGTAGTAGCTTAAGAATCTAATCTTCGAGAAATGCGATCGAAATCCATTCCTTCATGGTTAGATTCTGCTCACTTCTTCCTTTGAGCTCCCTTTCTTTTCTTCGATTCTACAAAACATCAATTGTAATCTTATCACATTATGTATTAAGAATCTAGAATGAAGCTTAAAAGAGTTAGTCAATGGATTTTACCTATATTAGAGCCATACGTTTCGACTCTCCCATCTCTTAGATCTCTTAGGTAAATGGGGCAGCTTCGTCTCCAATGCCCTTTCTCTTGGCAATAAAAGCAAATTGACTCTTTTGGAACATGACATGGAACTACTTCAGACATTGCCTTTCTCTTATGATCAAACTTTTCGATCATAGCATGTCTTTCGTTGCCATTGTCTATATCCACAGAGGTCTCGAAGGCAGATTCACCAATCAACTTTGCTTTTCTATTGCGCCAAATCATTGCTGATTCAACAGCAATAAGCATATAGGTGAGACTGGGATGCCGAGGATCACAAAGCGGGTGTGAATAACCATGCAAACTTACATGGTGCCCTCACATGTTACAGTCACCTACTCGATGTGCCGGTAAACCACACACGCTCCACCGAACTATGACAAACATTGAGTCACCCTTTGCTATCTTTTCTTAGAACCATTTAGTGTGCCGGTAAATCACACACGCTCCACTAACGTCTTCGCAATGGCATAAAGTGTAATTTCATGGAATTGCATCAATTCACTTTTGCCTAAGTAACTAAGATTGGGAATTTTATGAAAACATTCAGTTACTTTAATAATTCATTATACTTATAATGGAAGGTTTTTTCCTATCCTACCCGTTCGGCTAACGACCCTCCACTAGTCAAGAGTGCGGTGGGTAAGAGTGGATACCCATTCAATCGCCATTTTATAGGCAATTTCCTTGAACACCCCTTATAGACCAGCTTCGTGAATGAGGCCTACTAACGGTAAGACTGACTTTTACTCATACATATATATAATGTTAGACTTTTAATGTTATATATAGTATAGGGTGTATTTTATACTTTCAAAATACTAGGTGGTCTAATTTAACAATTATACTTTTAATTCAATTAAATTGTAAACCTAAACTTTTATGGATTTATTAAATCTCTATTAATTATACACCTTAATTAATTAATAAAACCATAAGGGTGTGATTTGAACTTTTTCAAAACTATACTAGAGTTTTAGAATTTAACATTCCTCATTAAACTTTTAATCAACTTTTAAATTCCAAAACTTGAGGGCAAGTTTTGAAACATTTCAACACATTAGGGTTTAGAATTTAAATATACATCAAAATTAAACCATTTAATCAAAATTTAAATTCCAAAACTTGAGGACAAGTTTTGAAACCTTTTTTTAAAACATTAGGGTTTCAACTATTTAAATTTCAGAACAACAAAACTTTTGGGTTCAAATTTAAACTATAAAACCTAAAGGGCAAAATATGAAACTTTTCATAACAACAAGGATCAAATAACAAATAATTCAAATTAACATTTAATCACATAATTATCCATATTTGATTTATTTAATGATTTCTTGCAAAACAATTTATCAATTTACTCAAAATAATTAATCAATTATCACATAAGGAAACAATTATCTTATTAATTGATAAATATCTTCAATTAGATCAAAATCATAGTCAAATATATCATATAATCGGATTAATATTGATCTAACATGATAAGGTAATAATCCATAAGCAAAAACAGCAAGAAAACCCGAGAAACCCTCCATCTGACGAGTTGACTCGTCGAGTCAAGCCTGGACTCGTCGAGTCAGCATGGACTCGGCGAGTTCAGCTATGGACTCGGCGAGTCCAGCCTCCAGAAACCCAAAAAACGAATTTTCCAGTTATACAATGCATCAATACAATTGAAACCAAGCTAGGCTCTGATACCACTGATGGGTTTTGGTCATAAGACATCCTATGTGCTCATACAAACCCTAATGCTTGGATCTAGGTTTCTCTATTGTACATGCAAGTTATCCAAGGCTATAAACCCTAATTCTAGCATATGGAAATCGATATTAACATATAATTAGGTTTAAGATGTTACCTTGATTGTTATGTAGTAATAACAATCCCAAATCTCCTTGAATTGACTTTGGAAGGCTTAGAGTCACAAGTGTCACTCCTCTAATGGTTCACAAACACCATAAGCAAGAGGATGAAGAGGAGAGAGGATGGAGGCTGCCCAAAATGTGTTCTAACACTAGAAAAGAAGTTCCCCACGTTTTTGAGCCTTAAGGGTTCTATATATAGTGAGGCTATTAGGGTTATCTAACAAGGAAACCCTAATTTGGTTGCTTAAGCCCTAAGCAACCCATACACTCCTTTAATCAAGCCCATGGAAGATTTCCTTATGGGTTTCCCCATAGAATTCGTCCACCCCTTGATTCAAGGCAATCCATGGCCCAAATTGCAATTATCTTATAATTACAATTCCAGTCCCTTAAGTTTAATTAATCTCTTTTAGTCACAAAACTAATTACCAATTAATTATTGACTAATATTAATTAAACAATATGATTTCTCCTTTAATATATCATTCTCATAATATATTAATAATTCATATTTAATCCTTTCTGTCCATAAATCATCCTATCAAGTTGCTTTGGTGAAGGCAACCCAAAACGACCATGTACCATCGGGTCAAGTACATACCAAAATAGTTATGGACTTAGACACTAATCCAACACCTTCTATAATCACTTAGTTTATACTACCTATATATAATCTAATATCGAATAGATAGTTAGTTGTGTGAATCTTCCCTAAGCTCACAACCAAACAAGGAACAGAGAATGGAGCGGAAAGCACACATTCAACTACCTATTGGGTATTAATTATATATAACCCTGATGTATAAGCTAAGGTATTATAAAATTAACCACCTAAGGTCCTTTCAGTTATGTTGGTTTAATAAAAGGGATTAAACCCATTACTAGTAAGTTTCTAGTTTTGTTTACCAAATGTTATATTTAAAAAATATGTTTTGTACTAGAAAACGGTGTATTGATTTGTATACTATGACCTGGCCCATACCTGGTACTCCTTATGATCACTTGGTGTATACGGAATGTATATATAGCTAAGATCAGGTAGATATTAGGCTGGGTGAATCTGCTCTAAGCCTACAACCAAACAAGGAGCAGGAAATGAATTGGAAAGCACACATCTTACTACCTGTCGGATCTGATGAATATATAACCCTGATGTATAAACTAAGGAAATATAAAGTTAGCATTATAGGCCCCTTTCTACTAAATGTACTATGACTCGACTGTTCTGTTTGTCGCTTGTATTGATGTAAGTTTTCAGATGTCTTTTATACTGAAGTACTGACTACCTTATATTTAGTTTGTTTTACTAAGGTCATAATGTGATGAGTCGTACCCATACTATACGCTCTCCCTGCAAGAGATTCTGGTTACAAAATGCAACTTCAGCAAACAAATTGCTAAGTCATGAAGTAGTCTCACATTAAGGTTATCTTGTATACCACATTTATTATAACCTTTTGTTGAGAACAATGAGTTAGTGATCATTAGTATAATGTTCTTAATCATGATTTGGTCTTCTGTTATAGTATTTAGTATGTTCTTTCTGTTATCGTGTATTGTATCTTCCTCCATGTTTCTCTTTATAGTATGTTCTCTATGTTATTGTGTATTGTATCTACCTCCGTGTTTCTCTTTATAGTATGTTCTCTATGTTCTAGTGTGAAGTGAACCCCTAAACTATACCTATTATAGTTTACTAGTATGTTTACTTGAACTGATATTGACTTGAAGAAAAAACTCATTTTATCTACTAAGTTATGATTGTACTTTAAAAACGGAGTTTTGTAAACTATAAAGTAACATAACTTTAAAAGAGTTTTTGAAATGTTTTGATCACTTATAAATACATAAGAAATCCTTTAAAAGATGTTTATAACAAAACATTTACACAATTATCATTGTGTCCAACTTGTATTCCCCCCCCCCCCCTTAAAAGCATTTAAAACAGTTTAAAAGATTGATTACAAGGGTATGAACTCACCTTATGTGGGTGATTCAAACGAATATGCGCGTAAGGATGAGAAGTTCCACGAATGAAGTCCCGAGACCCAAACGAGTCCTAATGAAATATAATGGCATATATTGGCATGAATATGATGTTTAGAAGCAACTACATGCAAGGAAACACCCATAGGGACTAGGAAACACTTGGACCAAGTGTTAGAATCACATGTGATTCATCTAAGGGGTGTGTACGACCACAATGAGGAGTGTGCGGCCATGGAGTGTACGGCCGTACACTCATGGTAAAAAGTGCACAAAAGTGTGTTTTGAATGATAGTGAAGCTTGTGGGACTATTGCTCAACAAGTGCATGAACTAGGTTTGCATTTTAGAAGCCCTTTTGGGGTGTTTTGAGGGGTGTACGGCCACACATGGGTGTACGGTCGTACACTCCTTATGTTCTTGAGTTCTTGTCGATTCTAAGGTGTTTAACATCAGATCCTAACATGTACTAAGCATAGGGAAAGGATACTTACACTTTGGAGGCTCAAAAGGGTGTTCACAACCACCAAGAACAAGTGTGTGTTCTTGGTGTTCTTGGTGAAAGATGAAGATCTTGAAGATCTAACACAAAAGATGATTTCCATGGAGAAATCAAAGGGTGATACACGATTAAGAAGGATAACAACTCAAAGATGGAAGAAACACTTACGTTTTTGATGATCTAGGATGAAGAACTCAATGATACTTGAGAGAGAATTCGATTTTTTGGACTTGGAAGTGAAGGAATGACTTAGAAATAAAAGGAGATCACACTTATTGAGGGGGGTGTACGGTTATGGTGGGTGTATGGTCGTACACTCCCTTGGATGGAGTGTTCGGCTTGATTTCAACGCGAAGAACTTTAGCTGAGACATCCCTAACCCAATAGCTTGATTGTACTGAGTTTAGAACCTTTAAACAGACTCTAAGCAATGCTAAAAGATACCAGAAATGGGTCTGACTCTCGTTTGAATTGAATTGTTGGACTTATAAGACAAAAAATTTTGGGTTGTCACATCATTCCCCCGTTAGATGGAATTTCGTCCCGAAATTAGCTTTCTTAGCAGTGCTACTGGGGTTGTGCTACTCTGATTTGTAGAATACACACTCGTAGACCTAGCAACTTTGCCCTAATGTCCATGATAGGATTCATAACTGGTCCATCTATCATTACCTCGAGTATACTAGTCGTATATAATTAAGATTAGTTAGACGGTCGGATGTGCGACCCTGCCCCAGGTCCACAACCAAACAAGGAACAAGAGATAGGGCGGAAGCACACATACTAAATCTGCGTAATCATAATCATATACCACCCTTGCATATACACTAAATAGTGATAGGTGGGCTATATTCGTCTTTAGCCCATGTGCTTGAACTTGGTCTGTTGAACGAGTGGTTTTTCGGGAAGGTTTGTGTAACATACGGCGAAAGGCTTCGGAGGGCAAAGTACTCTTCACATGAGTACTTTGGGGTTTAGAATATGAGGTAGACGATTCCAAAGCTTGGGTCGGACTGTCGTTACCAGTGACAAAGGTTTCGTGAATTTGACGGTCAAGGCGATAGAAACATATGAATTTAGTATGGTGAGGACTACGCCAACACATGACGAATGATAGCAACGGACTCTTTACTAAATAAAAGTTTGGCCGATTTAAAAGAAATGACTGAAAAATACAATTTAAAAAAATCCAAAATTTTGATATTTACAATAACACAAAAAATTAAACATTAAATGAAATTGATAAGATTACGATCATGCCCTTAATGAATTAGTTTTGATCTAACGCTCCACTTTTAGTTCTCGGGTTCTCGGAAAACTATGAGTTCTCAACCGATCTCACCCCTATATATATATATATATATATATATATATATATATATATATATATATATATATATATATATATATATATCACTTGACAATTGGGTTGAATTTAAGGGTGTGTATGTGACGGTTTGGTTTGGTTATTGGTCAAAACCGAACCATAACCATTATGATTGGTTAATGCATTTTGGTAACCATTGGATATGGTTAATATTGGTTATGGTTAATGATTTTTTCGGTTAACAGTTTTGGTTAATGGTTAAAATTGGTTAACCAAAATGTTCAAAACAATATAAATGGCGAAAGTATATTGACATAAAAATGAAAAGAGAATACAAAAATTCCTCAGGGCCAAGAATAAAATGTGTACATTTGATACTCAGAGTGAGATAACACATAATCACATTCAAAATATAAAACACTCAATAAAAATATAAAACATTCAATAAAAAAAAGTCAGACATTGATATTATGTGTTATCTAGATAAAAAAAAAAGTCAATCACTCATATATATTCAATGTGATTAAGTCAAAAACAGTAAACAAAAAAAAACATTCTTAATATATCACAAAGTCAATAAGAACTAAAATTTAAACTTACCTAGAAGTTTTGATTATAAAGTCAAAAAATCCTTCTAATAGGACTATAAAGTCAAAACAATATTTGATTAGGATTAACGGTGTGAGAAGCCTCCGGTTAGGATTATGAGTGTGAAAATTAAACTAATTATAAATAATGTTTACAAATTGTAGAATTGTCCTATTAGAAATTACAACATTAATTAATAATCTAACTCAATGCATGATTGGAAGATTGTGTGTGTCTACGTAATCAAACTTTGATGGTTTCATTGCACGTGTGTATCCTGATAAATGAGGATTAATGAATTATATTTTGAAAATTTAATGGGTCTTAAATAAGTTTGACTATATTATTTTATATAATCTATAATTTTTATATATTAAAATATAAAGTTAATGGTTCAGTTAATAATGGTTCGGTTAACCTATGAAACCATAACCGAACCGTTAGTTATCGGTTAACAAAAATTAGAAACCGAACCAATGGTTTGGTTATTATGGTTCGGTTATATTGGTTAGTTTGGTTTTGGTTCGGTTTTTCGATTATTATGCTCACCCTTAGAATTTATAACTAATGGTTAATTTTGGTAACTAGCAACCTAAGCTTTACATCTTTTGATATATTACTCTAAAACAAAAGTTCATCCATGTTCATATGACCAACAAGAACAGATAAACATTCATACACCTTTCCTGCTTGAGGGATCGATTTGTCTTCCACCAAAAAAGCTTCAATCTTTTTATCAACTTCAATCCAAGCACACCCAGGATTCTTTCTCAATCCAAGCTCTTTCATCTTCATCCTCACTTTTCTTGCTTTATCCCATTTCTTGGTTGAAGCATACATGTTAGCTAACACAGTATACGTTGATGGATCATCAGGATCTTTATCAATAAGCAAACCCGCAATTTTCTCACCCAATTCTATCTCCCCATGTAACTTACATGCTGAAAACAATGTGCTCAACAGTTCAACATCCTCTCTAATGCTTTCAGTCTTTTGCAGAATAGCATAAGCATCATGTACTCTTCCACCACGACAAAGAAGATCTATTACACATGAGTAATCTGCAACTTTTGGTTGGATCCCATAATCATTAACCATTTGGTTGAAGTAATAACACCCTTTGTCAATCAATCCTCCATGGCTACAAGCCGAAATCACTGCTAAAAACACAACTCTATCTGGTTTTATATTCAGTTTCTTCATATCTTGGAAGAGTTTTAGCGATTTAAAAGCTTCCCCATGAGCCCCATAAGCTGTTATCATAGTAGTCCAAGAAACAAGATCTCTCTCAGGTAATCGACTAAAAACCTGTTGAGCTATTTCCACTTCTCCACATTTAGCATACATATCAAGAACAGCTCCCATGACCATTTCATTCGATTCAAAGTGGTGAGAAATGATAGAATTATGAATATCCTTACCGATTTCTAGTGATCCAAGTTGTGTACATGCTGCTAATATGCTTGTAAATGTGATCACATCAGGTTTCACTTGGGTTGTATTCATGGATTTATAGATTTCAAGAGCTTCAAGATACAAGCCTACGGATACGTATCCGGAAATCATTGAGTTCCATTCTACAACATTTGTTTTTGCCATTTTCTTGAAGATGGATTCGGCTGATTGAGTGTTGTTACATTTGAAGTACATGTCAACAAGTGAGGTATGAATAAAGGTATCGGGGTTTATGTTGTTTCGTGTTATGTAGCCATGGATGAACTTACCATGGTTCAAGTTTGAGGATTTGGAACAAGCGATTAGTGAACTGCTTAAAGTTGTTGAATTTGGTTTAGTTTGTTGTGTGATCATATTCCATAGAAGTTGAATGCAAGATTTGCTATCACCTTTTAAGCTGTATCCTGCAATCATGGAGTTCCAAGAAACGAGATTCTTGAAAGGGATTTGGTTGAAAACTTGTAGAGCCATATCTAAAGAACCACATTTACCATACATGTCGATCAGAGCAGCTTGAACGAAAGCATCGGATCCAAAACCGTTTCTCATGGCTTCCTTATGAATCTCCTTACCTGTTTCAAGATTCAAAAGCTTAGAACAAGCGGATATGGCTGTTGTGAATGATACAGAATCAGGTTCATACCCATGATCATTTTTCATCTTTTTAAACAAGTCCAATGCTTTCTCATACTGCCCATCACGATGATAACAAGAGATCACTGTATTCCAACAAGCGACATCTCTCTCAGGCATTTCATCGAACACTTGGACTGCTAACCCAAACATACCACATTTTGCATACATCCCAAGCAAAGAACTAGTAACAACAACATCAGCCACAAACCCGTTTTTAACCAAATGCGTATGGATCGTTCTACCGAAGTTTGCAAACCCTAGTCCACT
Source organism: Lactuca sativa (assembly GCF_002870075.4). NCBI lineage: Eukaryota > Viridiplantae > Streptophyta > Magnoliopsida > Asterales > Asteraceae > Lactuca > Lactuca sativa. The sequence continues at coordinate 240,060,918 of NC_056630.2, forward strand.
ACAGGCCTTTAATACACTTGGGTATGTGTAACTATCAGGTTTCAAGAGAGTGAAATGCATGAGCTTTTCGAAGACTTGAAGAGCTTCATCGAACATGAAATTCTTTGTGTAATTTGAAATTAAACTGTTCCATAATGTGATATCTGCAGGGTTTTCAATAGATTGAAAAACTAGCCTAGCAGATTGGAATAATTGGCAAGAGAAGAAGAGACTAATGAGGTTTTTGCATATTGCAATGTTCTTCTGTTGGCCTGAGGTGATTACTTTTTGGTGAACGAGTTTGGCATGTTTAATCGTTTTTGATTCAGCTACATTTCTTATGAGAGGTATCAACTTTGTAGCATCCATTCGTATCTACGAATGGGGAGCACGCCCCACCGATTTCAAGGTTTAAACTATGGGGATCCTTAATGGTGACGAAAGCGGTGTTTTATAGATAACCATATCTGAAAGGTTTATTCAATTACATAAATGAATATATTAAAATTCACAACTTTAATTCTTACTCATTTTTTTTTTTTTGGATAATGACTTGATAAGGTAATATTTTTTTTTAAATGTATACATTTAGTTTTTTATTATTTTTCTCTTGTAAAATAAACTCTTATATTTTAATAATATGTACGCATTAGGTCCTTTTCACCGGATTCTACAGGTTTTGCTGACATGGAGGGTTTATTTTACAAAAAAAAAATAATAATGACTAAATGTGTACATTTCAAAAAGTATCTTACCCTATCAAGTCATTTCCCCTTTCTTTTATTTTGTTGAAAATAAATACCCAAGTGGCATCCACATATCCACAACAAGATTTTTTCAACTTTTAGTCATCATGAAAAAGAGGGAGAACCTTATCTCCGGCGACTCATTTATGTGTTCCTACACATCACTGGTAGCAAGGAGGAATGATGGCAAAAACAGCAAGGTCGAAGTGGGAGGCAGGAGGAAGTAGAGACGGTAGTTGGCGGCGAGGAGCTGCTCTGGTAGCCCCCTCATCGATTATTTCTTCTTTTTCTGGCAACATATCTCAAAGATGGAGGCAAAGAGAGACAGATTGGAAAAACATAACAGGTAAAGAGTGTTTGGCTGTTGTTGTTAGACCGGAATGAAGAGAGACGAGAAAGAGAAGGGTCGTCGCTATTTTCTTGTTGCTAGAGGATCACCCACCTCCGGTGACTAAGCTAATTAATTGCTATTTAGTGTCACTTGTGCTTCAACATCAGCAAAACCTGTAGAATCTGGTGAAAATGACCTAATGTGTATATATTAATAAAGTATAAGGGTTTATTTTACAAAAAAAAAAATAAATAAGGACTAAATATGTACAATTCAAAAAGTATCTTACCCTATCAAGTCATTTTCCCTAAAAGAAAATTCGTATATGACCGGTATACCGGGTATAATCGGTCACAATGATTGTATTGTTACAAAAAAATAAAGTATAAGGGTTTATTTTACAAGAAAAAAAGAATAAGGACTAAATGTGTACATTTCAAAAAATATCTTACCCTATCAAGTCATTTTCCCTTTTTTTTTATGAATATGATTTTTATAATGTGTGATTGATCCCAAATCATATAAAATAATTTTTATATTCTTATTAATATATTTTATTTTTTTATTTAACTGCAAGTTGTTTTAATTAAATAAAAAAAATCACCCTCACCCTACCATTCATTTTCATCCCCTCCGTCTTCCTCACACATTGTTTTCATCATTTTCATTGTCATAGTCTTCATGAACAATCACTACCCACCTCAGGACCTCATCTTCATCGCCTTTCATCTTAAGACAAAAACAAAGCAAAGATCAGTGTTCGGTGTTTGAATCAACACGTATATCATCGGCCCGATTTGGGTGATAGAGAGAGGATTAGACGGGGAAATGTCACTTTATGTTCTATATCGATTAATTTGATTGTAAGTCCTTGTTTGATTGTAGGTTTCTGATTTAATTTGAGAGATGTGGTTTCTGATTCTATTTCTAGGGCATGTTCCTTGTGATTTCTTGGGGTGCGCTTTCTGGATTGATAAATTAAATACACACACTCAGATGCATATGTTTCCTCTTTTTGTTTAATTGGATGCAACTACAAAAGTGATGATGGTGATCGGAGATGAAGATGTCGAGGGTGAACCCCGATGAAGAACATGAGGAAATGGGGTGGAAAATATGTAGTGGCATTTTAAGTCATTTTAGGCTCTAGATTAACAGTGGGTTAGACAATGGATGTGGGATAGATGGTGCAAGGATGATGGTCGAAGGATACAGGAAAGTGATAGTGGTTCCAAGGGACCAGGTGTCACACCCCAAAACCGGAACGGCGGAAACGTTCGGGGGTGGAGAACGTCATGTCAAGTATCACGAGATATGTATATGGTAAGCAAGTAATGAACAACCATTTCATTGAGAAAGAAAGTGTTTACAATGTATGTGTTCACAAAACATAGAAGTCATAAACAAATAACAAAACAAGACTTGAAGCTATAATGCTCCATCTTCTGAAGTCCCAGCACAAGCACCTGTCTAATAGTCTCCTGAGAATACAAGATATTTGAAAGAGTTGACCATCAATTAAGTTGGTGAGTTCATAAGATTTTAGTGATGTGAGTAAGCTGTAAAGTGTTGTTGAAAATGTATATGTAAAGTGATGTAAGCTGTAAGTTCTGTTTTGTAAAGTTTGCCTGTTCCTCTAGAAAATCATATATTTCCTACTTTAATGGGAGTTGAGTAAAATGACACTACAAGCCTTTCTATGCGTAATAAGTGGGTACAAGTTATATATACTTGGAGTAGACAAACAATCAATTGTGCGCATCTACCCTCAACACACAACCCAACGGGGTACAGTAAGTAAGGCGGATAGCACACATTCCATTGGTTGTTAGATCGTTGTCATATATAACCTTGGTGTATTCACTTGTTACTCATGGAGTTATTTGTAATGGTTCCTTTATATCTAATGGAGAGTTCCTTTTAAGAAAACCTATATTTCTTATAGTAAAATATTGACTATGGTGATTACTTTTATAATAGCTTTGTTTATACTACTATATATAATTTGATATCGGGTAGATAGTAGATTCGGTGACCTCGGTTTAAGCCCACATCCAACGGGAATAGGACGTACAGCGAAGAGCACACATCCTATTAGCTGTCGGATATTATTTTTTGTCACACCCCAAAACCAGGAACGGCGGAAACGTTCTGGGGCGGAGGACGTCATGTATAATATCACAACAATGTAAAGTAGTAAACAAGCAACAACATCATCCATTGCATTAATAATATAATTATTATACAAATGTTTTTTGTCAAATTTTGATAAACACTAAAGCATAAATCAAAATGAAAGATAAGTCTTGAACAAGCTCCATCTTCCCTTCTCCTTGCATCGGTACCTGTCTATGATGAACTGAGGATACAAGTAATTTTGAAAGCGAGTATCAGCTTTGAAGCTGGTGAGATCATAAGTATTTAGTGTCTTAATTTGTATGTAAGAATTTGTAAGTCTATGTATTGTAAGTATTGAAAGTGTATATGAACTGTAAGTGTTTGAAAAACCCTAGAATCCCTATGATTCCTACTAGTATATGAAGGTGTCTTCTACCAAGACCTAACTGTTCTGAATGCAGTCTACTACCAAGACCTAACTGTTCTCAATGTTCGTGTCATGTAAAAGTGTGTAATTTTCCCAAGTGTAACTATTATTAACAAAATATAGTTTTGACATTTATAGCTTAAGTGATAAGATCACTAAATATATGTACACGGAAAATTAATGTAGTACTAAAACGTAGCGCTATAAGAACTACTGTTGTACTAACTACCTTAAACCGGATTTATATTAAGGCATTATGTGATAAATTGCACCATACTATAGACTTGTAACAACGACAACGTATAGTCGAAAAAATAAGGTATGACGTTTGGCACCCGCAGACCTGTCGGTCCCGCTGTAGCTAGCAGCGAGGTGTAGGATAGTCAATCCAGTATAGATCTATACGCAAACTCACGCTCTCCCTTCAAGAGACTCTGGCTACAACCCGGGTCATGACAATTAAGGCATGCTCCCATACAGTGGATCACAATTATTGACGTATTCATGTAAGTGTAATGTAACGAACTGTTCTAGCTGCAATGTACGTGCTCTCTACCTAGCAAGTATAGTAATGTACTGTAATGTTCTAGAAAGTATTGACTCATGAATGAACTGACTCATTGTATGATATCTCTTTTTCTAGTATCTTCCTAAACTACCCATATGGTAGTTTACTAGTAACCTAACTGGTACGTATGAACATGGATGTATACCCTTGCTACCCAAGGGCATATGATGAACTGGAAGGACCTTTTATGACTATATATGTACACATGATATATAACTAATATTTAAACGAAGTTCGGACGAATACCCGATATCCCACCAGACCACATCTCAAGCGCGAAAAGGAAATAGGGTGGATAGTCTTCCTAAGTCTTTTAAACATTTCTTATATAACTATACATATAGAGGCATGCAATTTGTAATATAAAAGCATAAATAATTTTTGTAAAACATTTGAACATCACTATTATTTTAATAAAAGATCGACTTGATGTCAATCTATAAAACAATTTGAAGGCATAGGTTTGATAAAACAGTTTAAGTATAAGGAAACATTTGTTTGAAACAAAGTTGTAAATAACTTTGAAAGGTAATGTACAGAGTAAAATGTACAGTGCAATAAGGAGTTTAAAACGTAAAATGTTTATAAAAATCATTTGAAGGAAACTGTTTGGTAAAACGGATAATATTGAGTAGCCAAATCATTTGAATGTTGTATATTAATCACATGTGATTGATGTAATAAGTGTATAATTCTACTTACTAATCACATGTGATTGACATAATAAGTAGCATGATTCTACTTGTATCCCCCCCCCATAAAACATTTAAAAATAGTTTAAAACATTAGTTAAGGGGTATAAACTCACCTGTAGTAAGTGACTGGAATTGAACGGACTGTTATCATATGGAAGGATCGGACAAGTGCTTGGTGTCAAGTGAAGATTTAGACACACACAATGATCCTAATTACATATGAAAACATATGTATATAAATAATTAGTGATTAAAACACGAATTATACAAGTAATAACATTTAAGCGCGAGGAAAACACTTTTGGTCAAGTGCTAGGAGGCTAATGGGTTGCAACAAAGGAGTGCAATGCCCCTAATGGAAGTTTAAGGTCAAATGACCATATTCATTGGAGTTTACGGCCCAGGGGAGTAAACTCCTAGCCGTAAACTCTCAAGCAAGGCTCTAAATGGTGCTTAGAATTATCACAACTCTAGTGGGGAATTGTTTCAAGGCTATACAAGTGTTTGGGTACCATATGAACTCCTTTGGGGAGTTTACGGCTCATAGACCATATTCCCTTGGAGTTTACGGTCGTAAACTCCCTTGGGAGGGTTTATATGGTGCTTTCTAACCTCTAAATTAACTAGGAACAAATCTAGGTTTTGGTACTTGGCTTTAGAAGAGTTTATGGCACATTTGGCACCATTTTATGGAGTTTACGGCCATGGAACCTTTTGGGCCGTAAACTCCCTCACTCATGGGGTTCTAAGTGTTTTAACTAGTCCATAACTCATTTAGGTACATGCCCAAATTGTCTCTTGGCTTAAGGAAGGATTTAGGGTGTCATTTGACCCCTTTAAAGGAGTTTACAGCCCAAGAACTACTCTTGGCCGTAAACTCTTCCACACTTGTGTTTCCATGAGTTTTCTAGGTTCTAATCACTTTAGGGTATTTGTCTAAAATAGAGTCCAAGCCTTAGGTGCCTTAAAAACACCATTTGAGCAATTTACAAGGGAGTTTACGGCCTTAGCTATTCTTGGGCCGTGAACTCCTAAACTTGGGTGTTTCTTGGTTGATTTCTTGTACCTAAAACACTCCTATACATGTCCAAGGTACTTACTAAGCACGGGGGACAATCTAGGCTCGGTTTCGGGAGTTTACCGCCCAAGAACACCTTCGGGAGTAAACTCCTAAATCGGATGATTTAGCTATGTAATCTATGTTATGAACACAATTAAAGCTTTCTAACACTACTAGAAAGAGTTACACACAATTTGGGATAAAAACCCGAAGATCCGAGAGAGAGAATTTGGCTTTTCTCTAATTGGAATTCAACTATTGAACCAATTTGGTTCAAAATTCTATTTATAGTCCTGAGATATTTTTGGCAGAAAATATTTTTATTCCTGGAACGAACTCTAATGTCCTAGAGTCTTGGAATAACAGTGTTGCACAAAACCCTAGTGCATCCACTCTCCTAGTATCTCCTTAAGTGTAAATCCTGAAAACTGCCAAACTTACACTCGGAGTCTGAATTTTCACTGTAACTGTTCTACTTCTATTGGCTTGATATGGTTTGTTCAGAATGGAAATTTCGGGTTGTCACATCATCCCCCTGTTGAAGGGAATTTCGTCCCGAAATTAGAGTTTATGCAAGGAAGTATGTACGAATGATCGAGTCGTGACGAGGAAACTTCCTAATCGATTGGTTCTAGCGCACCTAAGTGAAAACGGGTTCTCGGTTGGCATTCCAACGAACCTTCACTAACTGGCGACGACGTTGCTTCGTCCGTTTGACCTCTCGGTCGAGGGTCGCTACGGTTCTAATACGAAGGCGAGGATCTCGACGATTGGACTTACTAGAGTCCTAACGGAAAAGTATGGTTTCACGATCGAGATGCGAAGAGTAGAAAGTACGTTACTGAGTTCGCGGAGTAAGTCTAGTTTGTGCGAGGCACAGGACCGATTCTGATAAGAATCTCGGAGGTTCTGTCTATCTTAGATTTAGCTTTCCACGCGATACGAAGTGTATTAAGCCATTCTCAGAGTGAGTTAACCTAAAGAGCTTGGTCACTCACTTGGAATTCCAAAGGATCCTTTTCTTGCTTAACTTCCCAGTCAAAGGCCATCCCTTGCTGGGTCAAAGTCGTGCGGGTTTCTGTAATTTGCGAGGAGTTCTGAATGAACTAAGTCGGTAGGTCGGTAAGACCTAGAATTTGGCGAAAGACTGTCGGCCTCTCTGGTGTCGACAAATGCTCAACGGCTTTGACAAATTGAAAGAGTACTCGAAATTTCCCACATTACAACAGTGTGTCATAGAAATTCGACTCTTCAATTTCAAAACTCGTGCCTAGAGAACTTCACGAGAAGTTCCTCTGAAGGAAATGTTTCCATGGGTTTTCTTCTTACTACGAGGGTAGATAAGTAAGTCATTACGTGGAGAAATGACGAACTGATCCAAGTAAGAAAAACGTAACCCTATTCCTTTAGCTCATGAAAACTATGGGCGTATTGGTCCTATCTGAAGGGTATCACTACAAACTCAAAGTGTCCGCATCGAGTTCAGGAGATAGTCTTCCGGACATCTTTCCCTAACACTCGAACTAGTGATATTCGGATCCCAGATCCAATCCTGGAAGTAGTTTCTTTCTTTGCGTTTGCTCAACCATTTTGTCTACGCGCGGCAGAGATAACGATTTCTAATGAAAAATTTCGACAGAGTCCTCGATAACCAAGGTACATACAATGCGATTCGTTGATCTCTGGAAGAATATGATCGGGGTTCTCTAGGGTGAGAAACCTAGTCTTCTAATTCTATTTATGTGTAGTTCGCTAAGTTGTCCGGATTGTTCTTGTATCTCCGTGGGTGTTTAAACTATAGGGTGATCTGTTTACGGGAGTCGTACTGGGTTCTAAGTTTGTTCGCATGACAATGCGATTACTCGTAGGCTTAAGCAGTTCTCCGTCCTGAAGTTCATATTAGAATTCATATGTGGTTTCACAATCACAACTTCGGGTATACGAGTCGTATATAATTAAGATTGAAAAGGTAGTTGAATAACTGATTCCTCCTTAAGCTCACATCCCATCGAGGAAAGGAAGTTAAAGTGGAATCATCAATTCTAAACATGTAGAAGCTTGATTATATATCACTCTTTTGTATACTTTCCTCAGTGATAGTTTCAATCGCACGAATCCTTGGATTAAACTTGACGTACTGCACGGGTGGTACTTCGGGGATTTCTTTGGAAAGAAAATAACTAAGAGGTACTCCTGGCATGAGTACTTCGGTGTTCTGATGTGACGGTTTCGCTGGAAAAGTGATCTAGAAGAAAGAGATGTATGTATGAAGCTGTTTTTGTGAGGATCAAATTAAATTGAATCGTATGATAATGTCGAAATCATACTGAAACTTAAAGACATTAGATTTGAACATAATACGTTTACAGACAAAACACAACCGTGCAACCATGAACAGAGTTACAGTACTTTAGATTTACCACAAGACTATTGCTGCGAATAAGGTATACTACAAAAGACAAGTATACGCAGCATGAGAGTCCCTATACAGATAGGATCTCGCAAAAGGTAAGACTCTAGTTGCACTAGTTCTAGATAATTTATAAGTCTGTTACAACGAAACGCCTTAATTGCATTTAACGTGGTTCCGGAGCAGGCTCTCCTGCAGCTGTGATCCTAAGAATTCTCCCATCTGCGCCAGAGTTCTTTGCTATCGGGCAATCTTTCTTGAAGTGCCCTACCTCCCCGCATTGGTGGCATGCCTGGGTAGTACTAGCTTTGGCGACGGGATTGCGGTGTTTAGCCAGTGTTATGTGGACACGAGTGCCTTCCTCGTTACTCCACCTTGAAAATTGCTTCTTAAATCGTTCTGAGTTATAACTCATCTTGTGTGTAGGGTTAGTCCCGATGAAAGGGTCTTGAGTGATGGGTCGTTTCGGTGCTCCACAGTCACGAGCATGGTGCCCTATGTTTAAGCAATTGCAACATTGCATCTCATGGCATGCCCCATGATGGTGGAAACCACACTTATCACACTTTGGGAGTTTTCCCTCGTATGGCCTGCTCGGCACTGGGATGGCAGGGGTTTCCACTTGTTGTTGTTGCATAGCCAGCTTATGGGATTTCTTGCGTTCTTTCTGGGCTTGACGCTTTCGTTTCTTGTTCTCTGTCTTTCAGCTTTGCGAGCCAGTGACTGTTACTGTTTGTTGGTTTCCTGGTTTGGTACTACCATCTAAACTCTCGACTCCTTTTTCAGTCTTATTGGTGTTGCCTGAGTTGATGTGTGTAAGGAAAGTTGTCACAGCAGCTGCTACTGCAGCTTGTAATGTAGCGGCGTCGATATGGAGGATGGGGGTTTCGTTGCTCGGCTGATTGTTTCCTGATGACGACATAATTCTGTAACACGAAAGATAAGAATTTTGTGAGTGATTCTAGTTGACCCTGATGTACTTAGATTGTTCATGTAAAGAGTACGACTATGTTCTCGAAAGTTTGACCTACATCCCTATGATGCAGTCCTAGTACGGAATGGAAGTATGATCGCGAAGGGTTGACCTACATCTCTATGATGTAGTCCTAGTACTGAGTAGAGGTGTGTTTATGAAGGTTTGACCTACATCCCTATGATGCAATCCTAGTAACGGGTGGAAGTAAGTTCATAGAATGGTCTCAATACGTTTGTTGTTCGAGCTGAGGTATCGTGGGTTGGTGAATAACAAGATCCAACCACTGAAGAGACTTGGAAATGTCTCCGGAGATAAATCACTATAGTCCAATGACTTGACTAAAGCATGTTTCAAATAGACTCTATTAAAATTATGATAAGAGTACTTGAACGAAGAATGACACAAAAGTTAGTCGGCTGTCAATATCTTTGATATTCACAATGTAAAGATTCGGGAAAATGACCTTGTAAAGGTCTTACATCATATCCAGAGAAGATAGTTATTGACAGCATAAAGACCTAACTAAAGTACTTACGGTACAAGATAATTTCATAGAAAATACCACATCGGGCATAGACAAAAAAAACACGATCCCTTTTCATAAGGAAAAATAAAGTAACGGGTCTACTACCGGCGACGGTCATCCTTCTGGTGAACTCTTAGTTCAGCCAGTTGACGTTCCACGTCAAGTAGGTGTCTTTCGTACACCCTCTGGCGTACTCAGAGCTCTATAACTTCGGCTCATGATTCAGTCAGTGCTTGCAGCAGGGTTTCATGGTTTCTCTTTCTGATCTCTTGTGAGCATCTTCTAGACGAATGGTGCGGAGGGTATGCATTCTCGCATTGGTGACAACTTCGGTAATCTGAAGTAGGGTTGTCCTGCCTTGAATCTCATTTCGGGCCTCTCTGCGGACCAAGATTGGCAAGACTCTATCTGCTGAGCCCCCATTGCTCAAGTCGTAAAAGCTTCGGTCGTCATTAGATGGCATGGGCTGCTCTTGTCCTTGGCTCCATGTTTCCAAACATTCCACTCACTCAGGCCGGGCCATGAAAAGCCGGACTAGGGTTAGGAATTGGAAAGGGAGCTGCTCGGGGTAGGTTCTCAACCTCTGGTTCGGAGTTAGCATCATACGAAAGGCCTTCATCATGGTGATCATTCAAGGGGAAAAGAATGATCATTCTCTACTTCTTCTCCAAACCAACCAACTATGACTTCATTCGGAAGATACTGGTTGCTGAGGGGATGGAGTCCAGCTATGTTTTCTATGCGAGAATTTAGGGTAAGAGAATAATTATTAGACGAACTAGCTAAATAATTATTTAGAAAACTTTCATTAGTTATATCGCTATTTGTGAAGTGCATACCAGCTATGTGTAATCTAAACAGGATAGACCTTCGAATAAGTGACCTTAACTCCGTATTCACACAGAATAGGGGTAAGACAAAATTTTCATAGATTCTAAGTCTATAACATCCTAATTACATATAGCCTCCGTGTATCCACTTAGCAACTATAAACTTAGTAATGAAGATCCCGTTTTAATTCTCAAGTATAAAGTACTTATAGTAACACCAAATACTCCTATAGTATTTTAAATTTTAATGTTATGTTCTATTGTTCTCATTGTGGTAGGGTTGGTAAGATTTTAGCATTGTTGCAACCACACAATTAAACTTAGGCACATGCTAGTCAACCCTCGGATAATATAGGTGATCAGGCTATATCTTCCCAGTTTTGACCATATGTCTCTAAGCCCACTTGTGTTGCCCAATAATCGTAATTCTTTTGTACTGTCCTAGTGATACTGATTTTAGTATGAATGCAGCACGTATACTTACTTAAATATTTTATTACTTAAAGTATAAACTCTTGGTCAGAGTATTTTTAATCCCTTATGTATTTATAGTTAGTATATATCTTTTATGGGTTGATATACTTAATTCACTATAAACAATGCTCTGATACCAATCTGTCACACCCCAAAACCAGGAACGTTGGAAACGTTCTGGGGCGGAGGACGTCATGTATAATATCATAACAATGTAAAGTAGTAAACAAGCAACAACATCATCCATTGCATTAATAATATAATTATTATACAAATGTGTTCTGTCAAATTTTGATAAACACTAAAGCATAAATCAAAATGAAAGATAAGTCTTGAACAAGCTCCATCTTCCCTTCTCCTTGCATCGGTACCTGTCTATGATGACCTGAGGATACAAGTAATTTTGAAAGCGGGTATCAACTTTGAAGCTGGTGAGATCATAAGTATTTAGTGTCTTAATTTGTATGTAAGTATTTGTATGTAAGAATTTGTAAGTCTATGTATTGTAAGTATTGAAAGTGTATATGAACTGTAAGTGTTTGAAAAACCCTAGAATCCCTATGATTCCTACTAGTATATGAAGGTGTCTTCTACCAAGACCTAACTGTTCTGAATGCAGTCTACTACCAAGACCTAACTGTTCTCAATGTTCGTGTCATGTAAAAGTGTGTAATTTTCCCAAGTGTAACTATTATTAACAAAATATAGTTTTGACATTTATAGCTTAAGTGATAAGATCACTAAATATATGTACACGGAAAATTAATGTAGTACTAAAACGTAGCGCTATAAGAACTACTGTTGTATTAACTACCTTAAACCGGATTTATATTAAGGCATTATTTGATAAATTGCACCATACTATAGACTTGTAACAACGACAACGTATAGTCGAAAAAATAAGGTATGACGTTTGGCACCCGCAGACCTGTCGGTCCCGCTGTAGCTAGCAGCGAGGTGTAGGATAGTCAATCCAGTATAGATCTATACGCAAACTCACGCTCTCCCTTCAAGAGACTCTGGCTACAACCCGGGTCATGACAATTAAGGCATGCTCCCATACAGTGGATCACAATTATTGACGTATTCATGTAAGTGTAATGTAACGAACTGTTCTAGCTGCAATGTACGTGCTCTCTACCTAGCAAGTATAGTAATGTACTGTAATGTTCTAGAAAGTATTGACTCATGAATGAACTGACTCATTGTATGATATCTCTTTTTCTAGTATCTTCCTAAACTACCCATATGGTAGTTTACTAGTAACCTAACTGGTACGTATGAACATGGATGTATACCCTTGCTACCCAAGGGCATATGATGAACTGGAAGGACCTTTTATGACTATATATGTACACATGATATATAACTAATATTTAAACGAAGTTCGGACGAATACCCGATATCCCACCAGACCACATCTCAAGCGCGAAAAGGAAATAGGGTGGATAGTCTTCCTAAGTCTTTTAAACATTTCTTATATAACAATACATATAGAGGCATGCAATTTGTAATATAAAAGCATACATAAGTTTTGTAAAACATTTGAACATCACTATTATTTTAAGAAAAGATCGACTTTATGTCAATCTATAAAACAATTTGAAGGCATAGGTTTGATAAAACAGTTTAAGTATAAGGAAACATTTGTTTGAAACAAAGTTGTAAATCAGTTTGAAAGGTAATGTACAGAGTAAAATGTACAGTGCAATAAGGAGTTTAAAACGTAAAATGTTTATAAAAATCATTTGAAGGAAACTGTTTGGTAAAACGGATAATATTGAGTAGCCAAATCATTTGAATGTTGTATATTAATCACATGTGATTGATGTAATAAGTGTATAATTCTACTTACTAATCACATGTGATTGACATAATAAGTAGCATGATTCTACTTGTATCCCCTCCCCCCCCCCCCCCATAAAACATTTAAAAATAGTTTAAAACATTAGTTAAGGGGTATGAACTCACCTGCAGTAAGTGACTGGAATTGAACGGACTGTTATCGTACAGAAGGATCGGACAAGTGCTTGGTGTCAAGTGAAGACTTAGACACACACAATGATCCTAATTACATATGAAAACATATGTATATAAATAATTAGTGATTAAAACACTAATTATACAAGTAATAACATTTAAGCGCGAGGAAAACACTTTTGGTCAAGTGCTAGGAGGCTAATGGGTTGCAACAAAGGAGTGCAATGCCCCTAATGGAAGTTTAAGGTCAAATGACCATATTCATTGGAGTTTATGGCCCAGGGGAGTAAACTCCTGGCCGTAAACTCTCAAGCAAGGCTCTAAATGGTGCTTAGAATTATCACAACTCTAGTGGGGAATTGTTTCAAGGCTATACAAGTGTTTGGGTACCATATGAACTCCTTTGGGGAGTTTACGGCCCATAGACCATATTCCCTTGGAGTTTACGGCCGTAAACTCCCTTGGGAGGGTTTATATGGTGCTTTCTAACCTCTAAATTAGCTAGGAACAAATCTAGGTTTTGGTACTTGGCTTTAGAAGAGTTTATGGCACATTTGGCACCATTTTATGGAGTTTACGGCCATGGAACCTTTTGGGCCGTAAACTCCCTCACTCATGGGGTTCTAAGTGTTTTAACTAGTCCATAACTCATTTAGGTACATGCCTAAATTGTCTCTTGGCTTAAGGAAGGATTTAGGGTGTCATTTGACCCCTTTAAAGGAGTTTACAGCCCAAGAACTACTCTTGGCCGTAAACTCTTCCACACTTGTGTTTCCATGAGTTTTCTAGGTTCTAATCACTTTAGGGTATTTGTCTAAAATACTCCTATACATGTCCAAGGTAGCTATTCTTGGGTCGTGAACTCCTAAACTTGGGTGTTTCTTGGTTGATTTCTTGTACCTAAAACACTCCTATACATGTCCAAGGTAGTTACTCAGCACGGGGGACAATCTAGGCTCGGTTTCGGGAGTTTACCGCCCAAGAACACCTTCGGGAGTAAACTCCTAAATCGGATGATTTAGCTATGTAATCTATGTTATGAACACAATTAAAGCTTTCTAACACTACTAGAAAGAGTTACTCACAATTTGGGATAAAAACCCGAAGATCCGAGAGAGAGAATTTGGCTTTTCTCTAATTGGAATTCAACTAACGAACCAATTTGGTTCAGAATTCTATTTATAGTCCTAAGATATTTTTGGCAGAAAATATTTTTATTCCTGGAACGAACTCTAATGTCCTAGAGTCTTGGAATAACAGTGTTGCACAAAACCCTAGTTCATCCACTCTCCTAGTATCTCCTTAAGTGTAAATCCTGAAAACTGCCAAACTTACACTCGGAGTCTGAATTTTCACTGTAATTGTTCTACTTCTATTGGCTTGATATGGTTTGTTCAGAATGGAAATTTCGGGTTGTCACATTTTTATATATAACATGGTGTATAAACTAAGGTTTTATAGAGTTAACTCACTTATAGTCTTTAAAACTGTACTGGCTTAATAAAATGGATTAATCCCTTGAATGGGAAATCGCTAGTTTTGTATACCAAAAGTACTAACTTTGAAACAAAAGTTTTGTACTAGAAAAACTGTGCATTGACCATGTGTCCTATGACCTGATCCATACCTGGTACCCTTATGATGACTTAATGTATACTAAGCATAAATATATATAGATTCGGGTAGATAATAGATTGGGTGACCTCGGTGTAAACCCACATCCAACGGGAACAGGACGTACAGCGAAGAACACGCATCCTATTAGCTGTCGGAATCTACTTAGAATATATGTATCCTATAGTGTATACATTAAGGAATCATAAAGTTAGCATTATGGCCCTAACTTTTAAAAGTAGCCTTCTACCAAGACTCGACTGTTTTGAAAGTAGTCTTCTAACAAGACTCTACTGTTTTGATAGTAGTCTTCAACCAAGACTCGACTGTTCCTTTTTCATACGTAAAGTATATTCTCCCTAGTTTATAACTATCTCGAATAGAAAATAGATTAACCTTCAAGTGTTACTGACACTTTATGAAAGTAATGGGAGAAGTGAGTACCCTGATGTCGTTTATAATGACATGCGGAGGTACTATTAACCTAAAAACATAATTGTTTTATTACGGTCATAATGTGAAAGCTAGAACCCCTACTAAACGCTCTCATGTAAAGAGATTGAGGGAACCCAATGCGACCCGAGCAAATCCATGCAAGCCGTGTAATTCACATTAAAATTATATGATCATGTATACCTAATATAACTATCACTAATGTGTTAGCGATTCATTGGTATAATTAGATCCTGTCTGCGTGTTGTCATGCTATAGCAAATTAACTTGTTTGTTATGTTCTGTTCTGGTGTTGTTTGATTCTCTTCACTGTTTGTTCTGTTCTGGTGTTGTTTCTTTGTGTGCTTCATTGTATTAGAAGTAATGAATATCATTCTCCTAAACTATACCTATAACAGTTTACTAATGTTCTAACTGTACTGTTACTGAAAAGACTCATTTATCTACCAAGTTATGCTTATACTTTAGAAACGGAGTTTTGTACAACTATAAAGTAACACAACCTTTAAAAGAGTTTTGAAATGTATTGACAACTTATAAATGACATAAGTAACATTTTGAAAGATGTTTATAACAAACATTTACACAATTATCATTGTGTTCAACTTGTATTTCCCACCTTAAAACAGTTAAAATAGTTTAAAGATTCATTACGGGGTATGAACTCACCTGATGTGGGTGATTCAAACGGGTATGCGCGTACGGATGAGAAGTTCCACGAATGAAGTCCCGAGACACAATAAGTCCTATATGATATGTAAGGACACATATTGACATGAATATAGTGTTTTAAACAACTATATGAAAAATAACACCTTCCGGGACTAGGAAACACCTTGGCGAGGTGTTGGAATCACATGTGATTCAACAATGGAAAGTGAAATGGCACTAAATGGTGTTTATGGTTTTGTAACCAACTCCACTTGAGTTTACGGTTGGAACCCATGAGTTTACTGTCGTAAACTCATGGTACTTTGACCATTTGGTGGTTTGAAGTCCTAGAAGTCCTTTTGAAACATCCTAACTTCAAGTCTTAGCCTTAGGAAGTGATTAGGGCAACATATCACCCCTTTATAGGGTTTACGGTTTTTGGACCATTTGTCCTTGGGTTTACAGTAGTAAACTCATATGGTTTATGGTCAAATGATGTTTTCAAGTCCTAAACACTTCTAGGTAAAGATCTCGGCTAGTTTCTAAGCTTAAGGAATGAGTTTGGGGCATCAAAACATGCTTGAGAGGTGTTTACGGTTTTGGGAGTTTCCCCAAACCGTAAAAACATATATATGGGACATTTTTGTGGTTTTCATGTGCTAAACACATCCAAGTAATGTTTCATGTTTGCTTCTAAGGCTTGGCAAGAGTTTAGGGCACTTTGGCACACTTTTAGCACCCTTTTTAGGGTTTACGGTCCAAGGAGATTCTTGGACCGTAAACACCTTATCTTTTGTGTTTTTGGGTGTTTTCTTGATGCTCTTAAGGTTAAAACATGTCAAGGGTTGTTGCTATACTTGTTTCCAAGTTCTAAAGGGACAAAAGGCACATTTAAGCCATACTTTTAGTGTTCATGGTCCAAGAAGATCTTGGGCCATGAACACCTTGTTGTTGGGGGATTTTGATGATTTCTTGATGTTTAACACTTGATCTTATGATAATATGGCTAGAAACACTTACTAGTTGAAGATCTTGAAGAGAAACGGGATGATACTTGAGAGAGAAATGGCCCTAGTCTTTGGAAATGTGAAAAAGTGAATAAAATAACTAAGTTTCACTTATATAGTCTTTTGGGTTTATGGTCCCAAAACCTTTTTGGACCGTAAACTCAAAACTCTTGAAGTTTTGGGCACTTATTGCTACATAATAAACCCTAGGGTATCCACTCTCCTGATATCTTCTGAGGCACTAGTTAAACCACTCAAACTTATTCCAAAAAGTTTGAAAGTCAACAGAAATAGTTTTAACTCATATTGAAGTGGATGGTTGAACAGAATGGAAAGTTTTGGGTTGTCACACCAGGAGTGGCAGTGTTTCCACTCGATTCTGTGGTTTTACCCACCGCAAATACATCATGAAGATGAAGTAGATTTTAACATCCAGATTCTTAGGTATTATTCTTTAAAATCCTTTTTATGAGTTAAATGTGAAATTGGGGATTTTGACCTTACCATAATGTGGTGTTTTAAGTACCACGGTGTGGTAGTGTAGCCTCACCACGACGTAGTAATCTAATCACCACGACATGGCACCACTCTCCGCAAAAAAACCTTGGGTTTCATGCTTTGGGCCCTATATAAAAAGGATATATGGGCTAGGGTTTCATCCACCCTCAGTCCCCATTGCCCTAAAAGAACCCTCAAGCAAACCCTACTCTCTTGTGATTATTTAGAACTCATTTTTGGTGATTTGTGGTCTTTAGAAGGAGAAGGAAGATCTTGTAAAGCAAGGAATCACCAATCAAGCTCATCTACAACTTTTGTGCATATCCTGGACCTTTGTAAGTCTTTCAACCCATCACCTTTATGGTTATTCCATCTTAGATCTTGGTTTTGAGTCTAGTTATTCATGTTAATGAGATTTTAGTGATCCATCTTGGTAAATTTTGCAACTTTATAGATCGATGAAGTCCCAAGTTTATTGTATGGTTATTATCTAGACTTCTATGATGATTGGATGCCATGCATGAGGTTTTTGTCCCATTTCTCCCATTTTGACCTAGCTTGGAGTATGGAATGAATTGAATATGCGTTGTAACATCTGATTTCCAAGTATTATCATTTCTAGCTCTTAACTTTATCAAAGTTGCATAATTGGTCCCTTATGGTAAAAGCTTCGCGTTTTAGCCGTATGTTGGGCGTACTTGAGGGTACGCGCAGCGTACTCGAGTGATGCGGGATCGTTGATGTCTAGCTAGTATGTTGGGTGTGTGTGTGGTACGTCGGGCGTACTAGCCTAGTCACTAAACCCTAATTTTAAGGGTTACTCCATATTTAATCAACCTTATACCTCCCTTGGAATATCCTTATCAGCCACCATTCCCTCCCCAAACCCTAATCTCGAGTCTAATCTTGTTAACGAGAGTTTAGGAGCATATTAAGTGACTTTTGTGGACTTTGGTGCATGTTGTTGAAGAAGAAGGCTAGAGAAGAATGAGTTGTTGCTTGCAGGCTTGAAGATCCAGAAACCACTCCTCATTATGCATCTTTTTCAGGTATAAAGTTTATACCTTGATGAGTTTCCTATTTGATCTCCATGGATGAGTTTAATGAGCTTTTTGTCCCCAAGTTTGGACCTTTATGAGTTGGTAGCACTCCATAGAATATTAGTTGTCCTTTCATGCATTTTAGGACTTGTAGATTCATAAAATGATCATTTCATATGGCCCATGCGTGGGTAAAGTCACATAGAGTGTGATGGAAGTTAGATTTTGTTGCATTGGGTCCTTTCTATAAATTCAAAGGCTTAAAGTCGACGATTTTATGGATTAAGACACCCTAGGATGGTCAGATAAGAAGTTGTGTTGGATGTCTTAATGGATTAAGACACAAAAGTTGGTGAAAGTTGAATCAAATGGAGTATGTCGGGTGTACTCATGGCTATGCCCCGCATATCCGGTTCCGTCCCTGATTGGTTATTGTTCGAGTAGTCGTATAAGAAAGAGTACGCCTAACTTACGCGTTGGGCAGTTGACTTTTGGTCAAGATTTAGGGTTTTAGGCCATGGGAGGGGCAAAATTGTCTTTTTGCCCTTAAAGGACTTAGTTGTGGGTTTTAGATTTGCGAGTTGAGTTATGGAGCTCAATTATTAATTAGGGTTAATTATTTCGTTGGTCGGGTGGAGTCTAGTTCCGGCAGTTCGAGTGTGAGATTTACTTGTCGTCAATATCAGGTGAGTCTCCTTACTTATTCTTACTTGTGTTGTAGAATAGATGATGGGTCTACTATTATTTTTGTATTATGTTGTTATGTATGATTGAGACTGCGGATAGTCTCCAGGGTTGCTAATAACCCATAGGACATGTTGTTGCCTACTGGGACTGCTGATAGTCTTTAGGGTTGTCGATAACCCATAGATTTTTATTTATGTTGTGATGTATGTGGTATTTTGGGGAACTTACTAAGCTTTGTGCTTACAGTTGTTGATTTATGTGTTTTCAGCTACTTCTGAGGACCGCGGGAAAGTGAAGGTTTGATTGTACACACTTGCTGGAAGATTTGTTACTGGGGCAGTTTGAGATACTCTGATATTTTGTGATGATGTTTGTTTAAAACACTTATGTTTTTGGATGAATTGGTTTGTGAAACTTTATTTTGGGAAATTAAAAATGAAAAATTTGGTCTAAATTTTGAGGTTTTACATGCATGTCTATAAATAGGGTTTTTGTGATCCCTAAGGATGCTAAGAAGCTCTCTGGAAACTATGGATGTTTGGCTTAATAGATTAAGACATTGGCAAAGAATTAGATCTGCCAGTATCCTCATGACTTGGCAAGGGCCTTGCTTGTATGGTGGGCAGACCCATCGCAATTCTAATAAAGCTAGACCACGATGTGATAAGGGCCTTACCAAGGCGTGATAGCAGGTTTCATCTACTAGCATGGCAAGGGCCTTACCAAGGCGTGGTAGCAGGTTTCATCTATCGGCATGGAAAGGGCCTTACCAAGGCATGGTAGTTGGTTTCATCTACGATTGTTTTGTCGTGTGGCTGCCATAATCCAATCAGTAGTTGGCCACGACATGGTGGTTGACCATTGACTTTGACCATTGACTTTTTTGATCGGGTTGACTTTTCATCAAATGCTAGTTTTGGTTTGTACCTTCTATGATTCATTAGGTGGTGTGTAGTACCAACTTCCCGTCTTTATGAGATATAATTTAGTTTACTATGATTAGCGTGTCGAGTCTTCGCTCTATATTGTGTAGAATGCTAGATTGTCTTTGTGACTCTTACATGTATACTGCGCGGGACACGTTATGTATGTGGTATTTTCGGGGACTCACTAAACTTTATGCTTACGATTCAAGGTTTTATTGTTTTAAGTACTTCTAGTAGCAAGAGAACGGATTCGGCTTAATTATATTGCATCTACCGATGGTTTCCCGCACCTTAAGATTTTGGGATTACTCTAATGTTTTCATAAAACGTTAAACTCTTGTTTTGGATTTCTTGACTTATGGTATTATGGAATGGTTTTTACTACTTTAAAAACAGAAAATTTTCTTTTGATTTTTGAGATGTTACATAGATCAACTAACCTTATGTTTCACCTTATTCCTACTCTAACCCTTTTTGCTTTCTCACCAAAATCCCATAATTTTGTCTATCTAAATTACCATGAATGCAACCGTCAAAGCAATGCTTATGACCATGTTTGACTTCACTTTCATCTCCTTTCCTAATTTTGTCTATCTAAATTACCAATGAGATGATAGTTGTAGGAATTTGGTTCTAGATGCTTCGTTTGATACAAAATGGAGATGCTTTTTACAGGTTCATCAGACATAATCATATTCCTTTGAGTGTACGTGCAAGTTATGGATGAAGGGGAAGCACCGAATGATAAAAAGATGAGGAAGATGGGAAGATATGAATGAGATGAGTCAATGTAAGAGAAAAGTTGTGTGGGATGAGGGGTGATATTTTTGTTTTCCTTTTTATAATTGAAATTAAACCTAAAAATTTAATAATAGAAAAAATTAAATAGGAAAAAGAAGTCATTTCATCTTGCTTAAAGACCATACATGTAAGTTTTAGAAATGACATACCATCTTCCTCAAAAACATTAGCGGAAGTCATGACATTTGCTAAATCATATTGACCATTTATGTAATTTTGTTATAAATATATAGAAAATATTTTTAAAATATCAACCAAATACAAAATACATAATGTTGTTATGTAATAATATTTTATTTTTATTTTTCTGTCATTCAAGATATTTTATAAAATATTTTCGATAATTTGTTACTTCATTTATCTCATTATCCCATAGTATCCATATATTTTCATGTGATGTAAAACTATACCAAGGGTTTTTGGGCTAACGGTGACGATAACGAGTGACTTGTCCTTAAAAAAAGGGTGATGATATTTCCACTTGTATAATTTATCAATCCACTTAAAATAAAAGTATTTTGACCATTATGCCCTTATTTAAAATTTACAAAATATGGAGATTGATAAGAATACCTAAGGACGTGATCAACGTGATTCTTCTTTCTAAATGACGGCTGATTCTCCTTCATAGTCAGCGTTCAAAATTTGTCCTTGCTTCATCACCGGTTACCGCTGCTTCTTCTTCCTTTGCCGGTTGTCAGAATTGAAGAAGGTGAAGCCCTAATTTAAGAACATAGAATAATCACAGGTGTTGAATATATTGCTGATTAATCTTCATTATATTACTGATTTATCCTAATTATATTACGGTTTTTATGTGTATATTGTACCATATTTATGCCCATTGTTCATAAGTTTTTCACAGGTGTATTCATTTGTCTTTAATAGATTGTGATAATATTCATCAAAGCATTAGATGTGGAAAATTAATTAATGAAATTTTATTAAGGTTTAGGTTTTACATGCTAGAGAGTTAAGGGCATTTAATTTGCATATTAAATGATTGGAGGTGTTATGCTCGTAAATATATATTGTAGGGATGTGAAATAAATTAATGTTATGCCATTGTAGCAAATTACTTACATGTATAAAGAGCTAAAATATAAATTGTAAAAAAAATCAATTTGTGCAGTTTATGTACATGATTCAATGCATTGTCATGGTCTCTGTGAAGTGTAGGCTTTTAGCAAATATCTTTACCAGCTGAGAAAGAGAAAGAATTTCCAAATTTTCTTGGTTTCTTATTTCTTTTGCATGAATGTGAAGTAAAAGTTAACCTTATAATAGATAAACAACATGCATATGAAGGGTGAAATAATTTGTAAAATACAAATGTAAACATCATGTAACGGCTTATTATTTTGCATGAACGTGAAGTAAAAGTGATAACCTACTTGATTTATGTTTTATATTATGTTATAAGCAGCATACACTAACTACTAACTTGACTTATGTTTTATGCTATGCTTTAGGCACCATTGGAATGGATTCATCAAGTCCTTTGATAGAAAATGAAGAACTCTATTTAGCTAACTCCAAATTTGAATCATATGATGAATTATTAAAGAATGTACGAGACTTTTATTACGCTAAAGGATATGCATTATCTATTCGAGATTCAAGTAAAGATAAATATGTCAAGTTGCAATGTGACCGAGGCGGTTCCTAACGAGATAGATTGTGTATTGGCAATAAAAGAAAGAGGAACACCGGATCTCGTTTGATCAAATGCCCCTTCCAGATCGTAGGTAAAAAAGGAATTGATGGTTCTTGGGCACTTAATGCTAAAAACTTAACTCATAACCATGAACCATCTACTGATATGTCTGGGCATCCATCATTTCGTCGATTATCATCAGATGACGTACAAAGTGTCAAAAACATGTCACTTTCTGGCATACCCCCTAGGCAAATTATTTCTTCTTTGCGGTAGAATAACCAAAACCTTCCAGCAAATTCTCGAACTATATACAACCTGAAGATGAAAATCCGCAAGGAAAACATGAAAAATCATTCAATGGTTAGTGCCTTATTTGAAGAGCTTGAAAAAGAGGGTTTTATTTATGATATTTTACATAATAAAGTAGGGCGTATAACCCATTTGTTCATTGCACATCCCTTGTCAATTATACTCGCCA
This sequence comes from Lactuca sativa, assembly GCF_002870075.4. NCBI lineage: Eukaryota > Viridiplantae > Streptophyta > Magnoliopsida > Asterales > Asteraceae > Lactuca > Lactuca sativa. Next base: position 240,083,853 of record NC_056630.2, read on the forward strand.
AAACCTTCTCAACTATCTTTGTTATGGATTGCACATACAAAACAAACAAGTATAACATGCCTCTCCTTGATATCATTGGGGTTTCATGCTTTCATACCTCTTTTTATTCTGGGTTTGTTTTTCTGGAGAAAGAGGATGAAGAGAGTTATATTTGGGCATTAAGTGTGTTTAAGAAAACTCTTGAAAACCGTGAACCGTCTGTGATTATGTCCGATTGAGAGGTGGCATTAATGAATGCTATAAAAATGGTATTTCCGAACACGACAAACCTTTTGTGTATTTGGAATATTGAAAAGAACTATAGTGGTGTTGATTATGATGGCATGTGCGGAATTAGAAAAGATCTAGTGATTCATCATACAAATTCAAGAACACAAGGAGTAAATAAATCTTTGTAAGCTCTTATTAGATCTAGAAAGATTATACAAATGGGTCTTGTATACAAATTATCTCTCTAGTCTAACACTCCAAATGATTCCTTTACATAATGGGAGTCACTCACTTCCTATTTATAGGAAAAGACTCAACCCATTTACACATACAAAGAGGAAAGCCTAAAACATTACATCCAAGCATGACTTTGCACCCTAACATTCTCCCCCCTCAAAATTAGGATTGGATGTCCGGCTTTAATATCCAACGAGCTAGCGCGATCAAGACCAAACTCCCCCTCGAAGTAACACCGGTCTTCAAATCCGCAAATGAATATTCGACAAACCCGAGAAGCTTCGAATACCCATCATTCTCCCCTTTTTTATAATCAAAAAATGATTATAAAACCCACTAAGGATGAGAAGCGCCCGAGGAATAATCTTCACAATACTCCCCCTTGATGTGTACCAAAAATGAATCACCAAAAATCTTGCATGGAAAAACAATCACGAAAAAGCCACAAAAAAATTTCAATTTATGAAAATTTTTGACTTTTTGGGTGAAAGTTGCAAGATTTTTCAAAATCCGGGTAGAAATTGTCACTTTCTGAAACTTGCAGGGACCCGTTGCGCCAAAAACAGTCAAATATGCGAAACTCTAGCCCATTTGCGAAACCGGGCATAAAGCATAAATTCGCATAAACTGCAGGGACCAGAAATGAATATTCTTCAATTTCCAGCAAAAATTAGTTCTTTTTCGAAATTGGGCGAAAACTGCCAAACTTACGAAGCCTGAGGGACTATTTTCGAAAAATCTGACTTTTTGCTCCAAAACGTACGAAGAGTGTGACCAAACATTCGAAGATTCGAAGAGTTGAAAAAACTGTCACTCTTTCGTAAGATCAGGGACCAATTTCGTAACTTGTGTGGTTCTTCCCAATTCTTGTTAAGGACAAACGTACGAAGACTCTTTCTCTCTCCTCTTCGTACAAAGACTCTTTCTCTCTGCCCTTCGAATCAAAATCCCAAATCATCGTTCTTTATCTCCAAAATATCTATATCCAAACAATAAACCAGCATCGACAACAACTATTCAAATTCATAGCCTTCGTTATCAAACATCTACAGCCTTTCGCTTCCCAGTTCATTCGTTTATCAATACCTTCCAATCGAATCCACAAGACCAAAAACGAACTTCCAATCATTGAGTTTTCGTGAGTCAACAATTATAAAGTCTTCGAACATCACACTTCGCTTTTCATTCAAGAGCACAAATACCATCAATTTCTATATCAAAACATTCGTTTTCAATTAACTGGCCTTTGAAACACATTCCAAATGCAGTGAAGTATGATTGTAACCCAAACGAAGTTGACTCAACAATCAACTACTCAAACTCGATCCTTCGATTCTCAAAGATCGACATCAAATACAAACTACATTTTTGACTTTCGAAATCAGAGTACAACCCTTCACAGATCGAAATCAAACTTGGAATCAAAATCCATTCACGATTCCAAAATCGATCACCAATCGACATCCTGCACTTGAGTTCACAGTCTTCGCTTTTCCCAGTTGATTACGTTTCAATACTCTCCATTTCATCGATCGATTTGAAATCCAAATCAAATACCTTCGAAAGCTAACCCCAAAATCGATTCCGTTTGTGACTTTAACAGACCTTAGAACCGATTTCTTCATCAAAATCGATATTTCCAGTTCAAATTCCGATATGTAAGTCTAAATCTGTGGCCTTCGAAATCAGATTACAAGCAACAACCTTAAATCTTCGATTGTTCATCTCGTTATCAAGCAATCGACTTTGGTATTAGATGCAATATTAGATGCAAATGACGAACCATCGGACTCAATGAATTCGAACACCAGTCGGAACTTCAAACTGATTTTGAATTTTTCAAATTTTCGTTTGACTATCAAACCCAATTACAGTCGAGATCGACATGGAAACTCTTATAGATCCTTCAATTCACAAAGTCTTCAATCGTACATCTTTCCCATTTGAAATCGACTCCTAAGCTTAATTCCAGATCTTCGAACACAACAAATAGTCATCGACATTAAACCCAAAATCCAACAGGTGACCATCAACATCGATCCAAAAACAAACAACCCTCAATATCGATACCAAACCATCGATCAACATACTGTCGAAATCGATTTCTCATAAGGACCCTCAACCCGTTGAAATCAAGTCTAAATTGATATCAGATATGAGAGAACGAGATCAATCAAACTAATGTTGACGCCAAAAAGTCAACTACAAGTCGATTTCGTCAAATTGTTTGATTCATGAAACATACATTCGACTTCTTTGATTTGGAATGAAATTGATACATCAAACACCGATATTTACAAATGCATTATGGATTGGGCTGATTGAATTAAAGATGAACAGTAACCATATTCAAATGATTTGGGCTAAAGACTTGGATCTGTGAACAGTAGGAAAAAAAAAACTTTCCGCTAGAATTTTGGATCAAACAAATCATAATTTGTTTGGGCTTGATCTAAAAAAAATTGTTGGATCAACAATGGGGTTGAAACGGATTAGATCCAACGAAACAAATCGATCATAATGAAAAATGCAAACTACGAATCGAAATCATGGATGTTTTGGAATCCATTTGAGAATTTGAGTTACCTTTTTCACGAATCGAGATCCATTTTCAACGAACGAATCAAATTTGGAAGATCTTGGTTCTTTTGTCGGAATGAGAAAATCTCCAAATCGAACATTGTAGCACCCACCATGCGAAATGTATAACTCGTTCTTCGTGTTCTTCAACGATCCAAGAACATCTTCAAAAGAACCACCAACACTTTTGGGTTTTGACTTCAAATTCAATGCAACCTTTGGATATTGTTGCTTTGGAACCCAAATTTGTTTCACGGATTTCGGCTTCACAACATTTGACGATTTTTGTGAGTAAACCCGCTTGTTTTTGCGATTGATCTTCTTCTTCTTTTTCTTTCTCATATTTTTGCATCTTGAAGACTTGACTTCATGAACAAACCCACTTTCCACAACATCAACTTTGTGAATTTGAATCAAATCTTTTGGAGTTTGATACTTATGATTTGCTTGGATCACCGGCTTCCGATAAGGAATCATTCCTTCAAACGAATCACAAGAACACAAAATATCATCGGTTTGAACTCCAATCGAGCAAAAAACTTTTTCATCTTGAGAATCAACTTGAACTCCTTTTTCTTGAACATCAAGAACATCACATTGAACTCCTTTTTCTTGAACATCATCATCATCAAGAACACCATCCCGAGCTTCACGACAATTTGCATAATATTCAAGTTTATTGCTTCCATATTTGCATTCAGCACGAGAAATTCCTTTTATGACTTCTCCATCTCTTCTATTTCTTCGTCTCTTTTGATATGTTGTAATCAAACGATTAAACAAATGTTTGGTTCGAAAAATTGGACAACTAATTAATTCTCCAACTTCATTCTTTTCTCCATTTACAACAATATCACATTCACTTATCAATCCAACAGTTAAGCTATAAAGAAGATATTCAAATGAGCATTCACTTTGAAAATCATTCCTACGTATCATCCATTTCTCCATGATTACAAGAACTTGAAATTTTCTAGAGAGAGAAAGTGATTTTGAATGGGTTTTCTAGAGAGATAAAGTGATACAAACAAGTATTCTAGAGAGAGAAAGTCGAATTATGGATCAAATCAAGGAAAAATTCGACTTCTAGAATACAAAAACACTCTCTAAACACGAAGATCAATGAACAAAAAGAATCACCAAATCAAAATAGCCATCAAGGATCAATTCTTGATGAGATTCAAGAACACCCGCTCTGATACCAATTGTAGTGGTGTTGATTATGATAGCATATGCGGAATTAGAAAAGATCTAGTGATTCATCATACAAATTCAAGAACACAAGGAGTAAATAAATCTTTGTAAGCTCTTATTAGATCTAGAAAGATTATACAAAGGGTCTTGTATACAAATTCTCTCTCTAGTCTAACACTCCAAATGATTCCTTTACATAATGGGAGTCACTCACTTCCTATTTATAGGAAAAGACTCAACCCATTTACACATACAAAGAGGAAAGCCTAAAACATTACATCCAAACATGATTTTGCACCCTAACAAGAACGTGTTGGCAAATTGCAAGAAGCATTTTGCACATGTAGAAGAGTTTAATACATTTATGTCAAGTTGGATAAATGTAGTGTATTCAACTACAACAACTATTTTTGAGAATAATTGGGGTGAATTTGAGTTGCTTTATCAGACGAAGAAAGTTGCAGTTGATTATATTAAAAACACATGGTTGCATTGGAAAGAAAAGTTTGTTACTGCTTGGACAGAAAATTACTTGCATTTTGGTAATCGTTCATCTTCAAGGGCTGAAGGTGCTCATTCCAAACTCAAGTTGTATCTACAAGTATCTACCGGTGGCTTACAAGAAGTCAAAGAAAAGATTTGTCTTGCAATTAAACATGAATTTAATGAGATTAAAATGAAACTCGCAAGTGAAAAAAATTCAAGTTCTGCATAATTGTGACATGCCGGTTTTTAGAGAGCTTTTGTCTCATGTATCTCATTTTGCATTAAAGGAGATACATATGCAATGTGAAAAAATAAAAAATGGTAATATTTACAAAGATTATAGTTTTAGATTATTGTAAAACATTAATTTTTACATTAACCTTTAATAACTGTTTGGTTTTCAGGTATAATGATGCCTTGTACTGGTCATTTTATGGCAACCATGGGCTTTCCTTGTGCTCACAATATAAAACAGCTAGAAGGAAAGCCACTTTCTTTGGATCTTATTCATCCACAATGGAGGATTGATACACTACGTCTAAATTCGGAAGACGATTCACACAATGATGGTGTCAACAAATTTGATGAGTTGCTTACTGATTTGTCTTCAAGGTACAAACCGTGGCCTTTAAGTAAAAAAGAATTTGCTACTTCTATGATTACCAAGCTTTTGACCGAATCCGATGCGTTCTTTGAACCAATGATTCGTAAACCAAAAGGTAGACCTCCAAAATCAAAAAAGAAAAGATGAATAACTTCAACCGTACGAGATCCTTCAAGATTCGAGTTTGTGGAATCATCACAAACATACAACCCTTCAAGTTCTACCAGTGACTTCAATATGAATAATAAAGTGTGTGAGAGCAACTTATTTGATTTAAATACATATCCAATTTTTTAAGTGATGGTATTATGATTTGAATATTTTTATTGGGAAATATTTTATAATGATTTGATATGAACTAATTTGAATAATTTATTAGGATATGTATTAGTTGAAACAATTAATTTTTATTACATCTGCAACTTATAATGTCTTCGATGGATATATGAGAAAACAAATGAACTTTTGTTAACTTTCATTTAAATGATAGATAAGAAAAAAAAATATGAATAAATTGAGGGATAAAAAGCATATATTAATTTGTGTTAGACAAGTTATGAACAAGAAAATAAAAAGACGCTTAAATGTTATTAAGTGGGCACGTATAAAACCTATTTATCTTCTTTTTTTTTTTTTTTTTTTTTTAAGTTTAAAATAAGGATAAAAGTGTCAAAACAACTTAAATGGATAGATAAAATAAATAAGTGGAAATATCAACTCCTAAATGCTAACCCTCTACAAATTCGACATATAACACATAAATCTATAGTTACTTAACCTGCGGTTCGTTGTTGGCAGCGAAGGGGCCACTGGTCAAGCTTTTCATTTTTGTCGCTCCCCCAATTTATATGAAGACTGCACATCTGATTAAATCAGCTTCGAGTTACAAATCAGTGTATAAAACGACTATAAATCAGTCAATCGTGGACACCTTTTTGCTACAATGTCAAAATTTCAAACAATTCAACCAAATTATTTGTCAAATGATCGTCACTGGATTCATAAAAGACGCGTATGCAGCAAGCAGGATCCTCAACTTCTCTACTGGTCAATCATCATTCATTAATCTTCATTACTCTCGTAAAATCTTTGATCACATCGAGAGCTCAAATGGGTTTATCTATAACACCATGATGCGTGCTTACTTGCAGATAAACCATCCAAAAGAGACCGTTTTTCTTTACGAGTTGATGTTAAATAACAAGAACAATGTTTATCCGGATAGCTATACTTATCCTCTACTAATCCAAGCGTGCATCGCTAGGTGTTCAATTTTGGAGGGGAAAGAGATACACAACCATGTAGTGAAAATGGGTTTTGATTCCGATGTTTATGTACGAAACAATTTGATCAATATGTATAGTGTCTGTGGCGATATGGTGGATGCACGGAAGGTGTTTGATGAAAATCCTGTGAGAGATTCAGTTACATGGAATTCAATTTTGGCTGGGTACGTTCAGATGGGTAATGTAGAAGAAGCAAAGCTGATATTTGATCAGATGCCTGAGAAGAATATAATCGCATCAAATTCCATGATCGTATTGTTTGGTCGGTGTGGACGTGTCCCTGAAGCTTACCACTTGTTTATCAACATGAAAGAGAAAGATCTCGTTTCCTGGACTGCATTAATTAGTTGCTATGAGCAAAGCGGCATGCATCAACAGGCTTTGAATTTGTTTATCGAAATGAATGGAATTGGAATCAAGACAGACGAAGTTGCAGTGATTAGTGTTCTTTCTGCGTGTGCTCAATCATCAATTATGAACACAGGAACATCCATCCATGGATTAATTGTAACGAGTGGAACTGCATCATATGTTAACATCAAAAACGCTTTGATTCACATGTACTCAACTTGGGGAGATATATCAGCTGCAGAAAAACTCTTTAATTCAAGCACCCACTTAGATATTATTTCTTGGAACTCCATGATCACTTGCTACTCAAAATGTGGCTCACTTGATAAAGCCCGTGAGGTGTTTGATAAAATGCCTCAAAGAGATGTAGTGTCATGGAGTGCACTTATATCCGGACACTCCCAAGTCGGTCTATTCGACGAAACTCTAACCTTGTTCCATGAGATGATGGTTCATGGAACCGTTAAGCCGGATGAGACCATTTTGGTTAGTGTCATCTCGGCTTGTACACAGTTAGCCGCCCTTGACCAAGGTCAATGGGTTCACACGTACATAAAAAAGAACAATTTAGAGGTTAATTTTATTCTTGGTACTACCCTTATAGACATGTACATGAAGCTAGGGTGTGTCGAAAGTGCAAATGAGGTTTTCAACAAAATGGAGAAAAAAGGAGTATCATCATGGAACGCTATGATTCTAGGGCTTGCAATGAATGGAGAGGTCGAGAAGTCGCTAGAAATGTTTTCACAAATGGAAAGATTTGGTGTAGCCCCTAATGAGATTACATTTGTGGCGGTTCTTGGTGGTTGCCGCCACATGGGGTTGGTGGAGAAAGGGCGGCGCTACTTTGATTGCATGATCAATATACACAAAATTGAGCCGAATATCAAACATTATGGATGCATGGTTGATCTTCTTGGGCGTGTGGGGTTTCTTGAAGAAGCTGAAAAGCTAATTGACAGTATGCCAATGGCACCAGATGTAGCTACATGGGGTGCGTTGCTTGGTGCTTGTAAGAAACATGGTGCTATTGAAATGGGAAAGAGGGTCGGGTTGAAGCTGATTCAGCTTCAACCCGACCACGATGGGTTTCATGTTTTATTGTCGAATATTTATGCTTCCGAGGGGAGTTGGGATTATGTTTCGGATATAAGAGAGTTGATGGTTCAACAAGGTGTTGATAAAATGCCGGGGTGTAGTGTGATTGAAGAGAATGGTGTGGTGCATGAATTTCTTGTTGGGGATAAGACACATCCTCGTATTCGTGAGATTGTGGAAACTTTGGATATAATTAGTGGAGAAGTGAAAATGGTGGGTTGTTCATCGGATACAAATGAGGTTTCTTTTTACATAAATGACAAAGAGTTTTTATAATGTTTGTATGTAAGGAGATGATAAGGTTTCATGTTCAAGCCTAGGCATTACCTTCCTATATTGGTTGTGTCATGTGTGGATAATCATGGATGGGTTTTACCTTTCTTTAATTAGGATAACAAAGAAGCATTTCTCTTTTGGCTAATTGCTACTACTTCTAACTTCTATTCGTTAATCTCTAGAAATACCAATGTAATTTTTTCATTTATTCATATTAGAACATAGTTCTTTAACAAATCTATTAATTATAGCAATGTCATCTAAATAATAAATACAAAACAATTTTTAATGTTATAATTATGTAGATTTTTCAAGGGTTTAGGTCATTTTTGATCACTTAATTTTTGTTTTTGTGTTCATTTGATCACTTAACTCTTTTTAAGTTTTAAAAAGTCATCAAACTTTTGGCTTTATGCTAATTTAGTCACTTAACTTTTGGTTTGGGCACATTTAGTCACCTAACTTTTAAAATTGTCTTCATTTAGTTACTAAACTTGTAAATTTTTTCAAAAGTTTAGTGACTAAATAAGCACAAGTTTAAAAATTAGGTGACTAAATGAGCACAAATCTAAAAGTTAAGGGACCAAATCAAAAGTTAAGTGATTAAATGAGCATAAAGTCAAAAGTTTGATAATTTTTTAAAACTTAAAAAGAGTTAAGTGATCAAATGAACACAAAACCAAATAGTTAAGTAACCAAAAATGACCTACACCAATTTTTCAAAGTATAATATCCTAATAAAAATGAAAGTACAATGCTATAACTTGGTAGATTTTTTTAATGTACAACGAGTTAAAAAGAAAAGACAAAAAAGCTCTTTCAAAAAAAAAAAAAAAAAAAAAAAAAAAAAAAAAAAGTTGAAGAGCCTTTCTGACGCACGATCGTCAAATACTTCATATACGCCACTTATAGTCTCAACATACCTCTTTTAAATTTAGAAATCAATCAAAAACCATCGTTTTCGATGTTTCTTCAAGGAATACATAACATAATTGAGCATCATACTCTTATTGATTTGCTTATTATATTTCTCTGTATGACAAAACTACCCAATTATAGAAATGTAATCCAAATACAAAACTTTTTTTACTGTTATAATTAATTAATTAGGTAAAAAAAATCAAATATACCAACCTCATAAGAAAAAAAAAATGAAAATTTTAAACTCAAGAAACTTCAATTTTCTCTACCATGTGACGACCCAACACGCTAAGAACCTCGTAAATGGGCCCCACATACGAATCACACCTATCTCCATCTCCGGCAACAAAACTATAAATCCGATCACGAACCTCCACCCAACTCCTCCCCGCAACTTTCTTATTCCCGGATTCATTCAACAACCGCCTCATCTTCACCCTATCACCCCATTTACCTTCCAAAGCATACATATCACCCAACAACACATAAATCCCCGATTTTCTAGGCTTCAAATCCAACACCTCTCGGGCACATGCACTCATCATCTTCGGCTGCCCGTGTGCCCGACAAGCTCCAAGGAACGCTGCCCAAACCGATTCATCGCCCTTAAACGGCATACTTTTTATCACCTCATACGCCTCCCCAACCCGCCCGCCCCGCCCGAGTAAATCAACAACACACGCATAAATCTCTCTACTCGGGATAATTCCATACTCATTAATCATCAATTTAAAGTAACTTAACCCCTCATTAACAAGTCCCGAATGACTACAAGCCGTAAGAATTGCCATAAATACAATCGTATCGGGTCGTATACCCGAATCCACCATTTCGTTAAACAACCGAACCGCTTCATTTCCGTACCCGTGGTTCCCGAATCCAATCATCATCGAAGTCCACGAAACAACATCCCGATTACACAATTCCGAAAATACCCTTTTGGAATCCTTGATGTCACCGGACTTTGAGTACATGTCGATTAGCGAATTCGCTAATGGCAAATTGTTATCGAGTCCGATTTTGAAAATCTTTCCGTGAATTTGTTGACCGCAAGTCAAAATCGAGAGATTAGTACACGCGGTGATGAGGCTCGAGAATGTGAAGTGATTTGGGTGACACCCGAGAAGCTCCATTTGTGAAAGCAAGTGTAGAGACTTGATTGGATTGGAGTTTTGGTATCCGGATATTAATGTGTTCCATGTGATGTCGTCTTTTTCGTTCATTTCTTTAAAACAATTGTCGGCTTCTTGGAAACGGTTACATTTGCAATACATGTCGAGTAATGAGTTTGATACGGGAATGTTACGGTCAAACCCGTGTTTGACCACGGATGCGTGGATTTGTGTTCCGTATGTGTGAGAGGTGATTCCTGCGCATGCCCGGATTGCAATTGAGAAACTATACGGGCTTTGTTCGGCTTTTTCCTATTGAAAAAGGAATGGAATGAGGAAGGAATGGAATGGAATGGAATGAGTTATTACAATTTACAATTTACATACCATAAACATTTGTTGGAATACTTCAAGGGCTGCAACCCCATTGTCTCTGTGAGTGAATCCGGTTATAAGTGTAGTCCAAGAAACCTGATTTTTCACGGGAATCTCTTGAAACACGGAATGAGAAAGCTCCATACTAACACAACAAGTGGCGTACATGTCCAAAAGGGCATTATCGACATATATGCTGGCACCAACAAGGCCATGCTTCAAAGCAAGGCCATGGCTTAAAGCACCACAGCAATGGGACTTCATTCCTTTACAAGCCTTTAAGACACTTGAAAAGGTGAAGGCGTTTGGGTGATCGGAACTTTCCCTCGTCATATCTTTAAACATCATCCACGCAGAGTTGTGGTGGTTACAAGCTGTGTACCCAGAAATCATGGCTGTCCATGCAACTACGTCTCGGTCAGGCATTTCTTCGAACAGTTGGCGTGCGTGGTTGAGCAGGCCATTATTGAAGTACGCCTTGATGAGATTAGTAGATTGTTTGGCGTGAGAGTTTGATTGAAAAGGTTGTGGGTTTGATTGAGGTTTGTTACGAATTAGTAGAGGGATTTGATTGGGCAGTTTTCTGAAACTCATGGTTGCACTTTTTTGATTCCCATGGTGACCAATTGTCTGTCGCTCGCAAACTTTTCCACTGCAGGAAAAACGTCGAGGGACGACAATTGTTGAGCTTTTCTGTAGTTTCAGTCGGTAGCAAACTAGAGGAAGTTGCATTAGCAATCACAGTTAGAATGTCATGAATGCGACATATTTGATCGAATTACAATTACAGGCTTACGCATCCACATTCATTTATTATTATTATTATTATTATTATTATTATTATTATTATTATGGAAAATTATATAAACCAGTGTTTTTGACCATGCGATCTTGCGGAAACATGAGTACGTTTATATATTACGGATATGATTAAACCACATATAGTGGGCACAAAAATATCAAAAAAAAAAAAAGAAAAATTGAATACATAGAGGTAAACAAAAATAAAACTTGAAAGTGTATTCTAAAAAAATCAATATAAAAAAATTATTAAAAAATTATGTATTGGGGTCAAAATTTAACTTTAAAATATAATAAGGAACCAAATCGTAATGTATAAAATACTAATAATTTAACTTTAAAATTATGAGAAGATAAATTTGTTAAATATAAATTAATTAAGGAAAAAAAGTATAAAGATGAAAATCTTTTATGATCGGAACCTAAATAGGTATTTCGATTTTGTTTTATATTTTATACTACATCCTTGACAATATATAACATGATTTGGTTTTAGTAAATTTGGATTTAAAAATAAAAAGACCAAACAAACAGTACTCACAAATCATATTTGGTATTTAATATAGAATGGTGATGATTATACTATATCAAGTAAACGATAAAAGTTTAGAAAAAATATGGATCCAAACAATTATATATGGAGGAGGACGAAGTAAGGTAACGAACCATAAATGATAATTTATTAAGAAATTATAATAATAAAAAACAATGTTAATAAAACAAAACTTTAAAAACAATTATGTAAAGGACAAAAATCATAACATTAAAATATATTAAGGGGCTAAAATCATAATTTATCAAATACTAAGACTAAAGGGTGTGATGATGTTTTTGTCAATGGTAAAACTGTTATATAGGCGTCACATCAGTTTTTATATTTTTTACAATTTTTATCTATAAACTAGGGTGTGATAATGGTTTTACCTATTAATTTTTTTCTTTTTTTTTAAATTCAAAAATGTAAAAATCACATAAAACAAAAAATAAATATCTATTAGTTTGTTTAATACTTGTAGACATAAATATTAAGTATTTATCCTAAATAATAACTTTTATATTGTATTAATATAAAAAGTATAATTATTTGAAATTGATAATGTATACATATTTTGCTTTACTCAAAAATTCATATAAGACTCCATACTAAATTAATAAGAATATATTGAGATATCTTGTTGTTTTTATGTATTTATTCCATGGAATTGTAAAAGAAATGTCGAGTATGTTACACATTGATATGGTTTTACTTTCAGCCCAATAGACATCGTTTTCAAATAAAACTCAGCCCAATTGATACATTCTTTTATTTGAATAGTAAGCCCAACGGTGCAAACACACCAGTAACACAGGTAACATACCGGTGGTATATCACCGCCGACAAGAAAAGAAGTAGGGGCGATGTTCACCGCCGGTAAAAGTGTCCATATCCGATTACCGTTGGTGAATCTATTACCATATCATTCAGCCGAATAATTTAACTGTTAGATTAAAATTACGAGGAAAAAAATATAAATATAAAAATTTGTGATTAGTGCGAAAACCTCTATTTCTAGAAAAATATTTAATTTGTATTTTGCAATATAAGCTTAAAAAATTATATTTACTTTTGGTGTGTACTTATCAAAACCTAATGAATAATAAAATCACCTCACATCCTTCATTTGGTATTTTATATATATATATATATATATATATATATATATATATATATATATATATATATATATATATATATATATATATATATTTGTTATATTGTTTATTAAATATTACAATAAGTTTTTAGCGTACATGGTGTGATATCCCTCAAATTTCTCGGCCAGAAAAGACCGATTTAATTTATGCTTTTAAAATAAAATCAGAGTAATCTTTCAAAAGATACTGTGGAATTTGTTCCCAAAACAAAATATAATAAAATTTTATCAAAGTATTTCTTAAAGAAATACATTTTTCATTATATAACAAAACCTTGGGATGTCATGTTCCGATACAGACCAAAAGCATAAACAGTATATTATAAGCCTTACAACAGTTATTTACAATTACTGACCTATAATCCAAAAATTTCTCTTCACCATCAAAATTATGCTTTGGGTCTACTACCTGTAATATAAAAAGTTGAGTGGGTCAGGTTTGGGAGTCTGGTTAACTTATAGGGTTTTCAACCCACAAATAATAAATTTATTAATTTCATTAACAAAAATAAATTTATTAATTTCATCACCCAACAATAAATTTATCAATTCAAAAATAAATTTATTAATTTTATCAACCAATAATAATCCTGATTACTCGTTCCCCTTATCTTCACTTTACGTCCCTAAACACCTATACAAGGGACCTAGCCTAAGGATCATCATCGGGATGGACAATACTGCTAAGGGGATTCTTCAGCCATAAATGTCCGTAAGGCAACCATGAGGGAGATGGAGTACACCGGTGAACACATCGTTCACAAACACCTACAGGTTATGAGCCTGTTAGCTCTCCACTGGACTGTCTAGAAAGGTTCATGGTTGTCGTCTATACTCCGCTAGATGACTACTATAACAACAACAACATTGAGGCCTCTCATTATTTTATCACACACCAACTATTTCATCTATCTATCTTATACTCAACATATCCAACATATTTGTAGATAAAAAAAACTTATACAATTTAAATTATTTTAAAACCTATATAAAACATTCATTTAACACCCATCTCAAATAAACAAACAATAAATATACACATAACACGAATTTTATAGAAAATACTTCATATCTATGTGTACGATGAAAATGACTACACACTCACATGATAAGACGACGACTGGACAACACTTCGTCTCTTAAAATAATCTTTTTTGATGAAACCGGGATGTTTTCTCAAAAACCGGGCTTTACGTGGGCGGAGTTTCGGCTCAAAAACTCTTTTTCTCGGGATCTTCGGGCTCTCCGGGGCTTGCTTACGATGCTAGGATGATATAATAGGCTTAGGGATAATTTTTACAACAAAAGGGAAAGTAAATGGTGAAAGAAGCAAAATTTTGTAACATAATACGGCTGGCTTCGGATCCTATTTATAGGAGATCGAAGCACCTCATTACGCGGGGCGTAAAGTTTCAGTACGCGGGGCGTACTGCCTCGCACATCACTTCATTGGGTGTAACTTCGTACGCTGGGTGTACGAAGTGGATTAGCTCGGACGCGACAAGGCTACGAACATGTGGCTTTCATGCGAAGGAGTAGGGAGGGTGACTGACTTCGGAACCCTTACACGAGTACGTTGTGTGTACTCCTTCGGTATGTTGGGCGTACTCCCTCGGACCAGCCTCGATGTTTGTGCCCAAAACTTCAAAAATTCATAACTTTTACATACGAACTCCCTTTTTGACATTCTTTATATCCACGCGTAGGTGAAATTATGCTCTACAACTGTTGTTTAGACTCCGTTGGCTAATTTTGACTTTATTTTTGAAGGTATATTTTTAAAAATCCGGGATAGGAAAAGTCCGTTAAAAATTCATAATTTCTTCATACGACATCCATTTTCGTCTGTCTTTTTACCGTTAAACTATTATCAACAAGATCTTCAACTCTCGTTTAGGTCATTTTGGCTAAAAATCACTCGATCTAAAATTCGAGTTTCGGGTCGCATACTGTTATGCCAAATCTTAGAAAATTCATAACTTCCTTATACGAAGTCACATTTGGACATTCTTTTTATGCACGCTCTCGGTTTAACGTATACTACAATTTATTTAGATTGCTAAGGCTAAAATGCACTTTATCGTAAATTCACTTCTTACGTCACACATCATTGTGTCGGTTCTGTCACGAAACTTCGACAGGTCATAACTTTTTCGTTATAACTTAGATTTCTGTATTCTTTATATCTCTGGAATCCTTGTTTCAACCACTACAACTTTCTTCATAGATATCGGGTTTATCTAACATTTATTTTTGACGCTTATTTTTATCCTTAATTTATTAAATCATAATAATTAAGCAATAAACACATAATAATCAAATAATACATCTTTATTATTTCAAAATAAGTTACAAAGGTTGACCTAGACTATTACATCATCATTAATTCCTAACCTAGAAACACGGATGTTACACATGGTCCCTAAGGTTTCTAAATTTTGCATGATAGATCTCTATGATTTTATTTTATTGCAAATTTAATCTAAAATTACTATTATACCCACCCCTTACCCTATCCCCAACCCCCACGGTCTTCTTTCTCACATCTCTCTATTGAACAATGCCTCTCTTATAATTTTACCCATCACATGATGTGTATTTCATTCTGATACAAAATTAGTATATGAATTGATCGTTGGATTTTTGTTGTGTTTCTTGATGATGGTAATGAAATTGCCTTGAAGGTTTTTCGGTTGAGTCTTATGGTTTTAGGTTGTTAGTTTATTGTTAATTTATCATCTATTTTCGGGAATAAATTTACGTCTTAAAATTGAAGTCATGATGTTTCTTCAGCTGAATTCAAGTTGCATGTGTGTTTTACCCTTTTATGAAATTTATCAGCGAAGGTATAACATTCTATCCAGCTTACATATTCCAGGAATACTAAAGGAGACTAAAGGGGGTGTTTAGCAAAACAGCTTATTAGCGGTTCCACAACGCTATAAACTAAAAAAAGTGTTTGGATAAAAATAACTTATACCGGTGGCAAACCGCTAACAAGTTAACATCTTATAACTTATTAGCTTATAAGCCAATAAGCTACTAAGCTATAAGCTAATTAATGATAAGTTTTTTTTTGCCAGAGACCCCTAAAAAGCATCTTTTTTATATCCCTAATTATGTGATTGTTTCTTTCCCAACATTTTTATCGAACTAGGATAGCAATACCCCTAAAGAACATAACATAGACAATGCAACATACAATTACTCTTTGCTCATGGAGAAGAAGAAAAGACATCATATAGAGAGAGCAAAAGATACCTAATTTGCTTGCTCTTTTGCTCTTTCATCAATTGGTTTCTCTAAGCTTTGCTTCTCGCCTTCCAATCTAGCAACAAGATTCTCATGATGTTTAATGGCTTCTATTACTTTATCAACAACTTTCTTTACAAGAAGTACCTCCCTCTTCCTCCCAGCAACAAGATTATCATGATCTTTTATTTCTTGAATCATGTTGCTATTGGACCTCTATTCTTCATTCTTTAGTTCTATGTTCAAATAAAGAATTAGACTAAAAGCAAACTGCATTTCACGAGTATTTTCATCATTTGACTGTACATGTAACTCTTTCTTCCTTTCATCCTCTGAACCAATCACATTCTCCACCACTGGACTCTCACTTGTATCTTTTTCAAGGACTTCATTTTACAAATTTTATAAGTGATTATAGATTCACAAATTCACAACCAATACAAAACATGGTTGTAGGCCTCCTTGCCTAAAATTTTATAGTTCTCACGATCTAATAAAAGAAACAAGATTGCAGACCCTTTTGAGTAGGTAAACACCATTTCTCTTATTCCCATTTCTTTAGTGATTTTTCTCCAACATTGTCTTTAGATGTCTTGTAAATTATATAACTTTTAACATCTTTTTAGAATTCACAAACATGTAAAAGAGATCGGTACCTCCATCATTATACCATTAGTATTTTTCTTCGAAGTCACAAATTCAAATATGTGATCGATAACAAATAACATCCAATTGATTTCTTTCTGAACAACTTATAACTTTAGGGGTCGAGCCATAGAGGAGGAGATGGGGGGAGAGGGAGAGAGAAAGGTGAGATAATATGCAGAGGGAGGGGGAAGGAGAGAACTCAGAGTGGTGGTGACGGTGATTGTTATAAGGAATAACATTTCTAATGAGGGGAGGGTCAATGGTGTCTCATGTTTTCTTTTCTTTCTTTTTTAAATTTAAATAACTTTAGTTAAATAAAAAAAATTATAAAATAAATTAAAAGGACAAAGAAGTCATTTTATGTGGCTCAAGGACCAACCATGCAAGTTTAAGAAACCACGAGAACCATGTTCGTCATAAAAATAGCAGGAAGTGAAATTGTGACATTTAGTAAACAACATGGAACAATAATATAATTTGTCTACTATAAGTCCTAACATTTTTTAATCTATTAAAAATATATAAAACCTTACAAATAAATTAACTAAAAGTTACCACGAAACATCAAAAACTAAAACCCTTATCTCATAGCCTCCGATCACTGTGAAAAGGCCACGTTGATAATTGGTTTAATGAGAACCGTCCCACTGTTGCTGTAACACCTAGTTTAAGGATGTTTCTTATTCAAGATTTTAGACTGTAATTCGATCATGCAAATGTATTGGGATTTAAGGGAATAAAGTTTAGACCCTACTGGATGTTGATGATGTTGGTTACGTGATTTAAGCCTTGAAGTGTGCTTGGAGCTAAAGGGTAAAATAGGAAAAGTAATATTTCATACTTCTTTCATAAATTAAGGAATTTAGTTCAATATGATTTAAGTCAATAGTAATTGGGTAGAATTGTAGGGCTTGTCAATACCTTCATGTGGATATAAAGATCATCAAAAAATAGAGTTGAAATAAAGAAGTCATGACTATTTGATGTTGGAATGGATTTAGGTGAAAACCCGTCACCACGAGGTGGTGAGCAGATCACTATGAGGTGGTTAGTAGATTTCCACGATGTGGCAATCAGCTCGCCATGAGGTGGCCGCTGTGCAGCCCAAGCCCATGAATTTCAGGGTTTTCAACGTATTTAAGGTCAAGGGTCTATATTTTAGGAAATTTTAAGAGCCTCCATCACATCTAAAGCTCATTGGGAGAAACCCTAACCTCCCTTTTCATACTTTGAGCTTCTCTTTCTTCATGTTGTGTTCATATGAATGGTTGGTTTTAATAAAGTTGGCAACTTTATCACTCCTCGAAGTCCTTAGGTCATCATATGTTTCAGATCTAGACTTCCAAGTTGTTTTAATGTAATTCATGAGTTTTAACCCCATTTCCTTACCATTATGACTTATTTGAGTGAAATACATGCATTGCATATGCATGTCCACAAAGTACATATTTTTATGATAGATATGAGTGTAAGGAAGCCTTCTAGAAAGATTAAGAAAAGGACTTAACAAATTTAAAGCTTAATCAATTAAGTTGTCTTCATCCAGAAACCACGACATGGCATGATGCTCGGCCCAACATTGTGAAGAGTTTTCGCAACCGTTTTGTCGTGTTATTACTACGACATGGTTACCATTTACTGTTGACTTTATAACCAGTTTTAATTTCGGTCAAACTTGGGTAGAATTGAGTATTTGATTAAGGATTGCTCTCGATTTGACTTTAGGAAGCTTGGGATAGATGTTATGTTGTTAAAGGTTCTATTGAGCTTTTGTCGAGTAGTTCAGGTGAGTCCTCTCACTAAACTATGTAGGATGCTAGTTGTATTTGTGATATTTGCATGGAAGACTAGGATTTGGCCTCTAGCAATTGTATGAAAGACCATGATCTAGACCCTTATAATTGTATGGAATACAATGACTTGGCCAATGACACTTGTACAAGGAAAGACCACGATTTGGCCCATGGCATGAAGTGATTGTAAGATTATTATTTGTTGTATAGCATTCACTTGGGATTGAAATAGACCCGTCATGTTATGTATGGTGTGTGGTATCTTGGGGAAACTCACTAAGCATTTGTGATTACAGTTTTTTGTTTAAATTGTTCCAGGATTTCTTATATTATAGGAAGGGTGCAGCTTGATTGTATCACATCCAGAGGAGAATTTCCTTACGTAATAACTCTTTTGTCTACACTCTGATAAATGTTTTGAATCAATTGGTTTTAATAGATCTTGGAAACTGTAATTGGTACAAATGCCTTTATATTTCAAAATGAAAATTTTCGATTTGGAATTTGGGACGTTATAAGTTGGTATCAGAGCCTTGGTTTGAGAGATTCATACACACTATATAGTGTGTCTAAACTCAAACTGAGTACAAAAAGATTTTTTTTATAAATTTTGTTTTCTAGAAAGTTCTTACAAAATGAAAAGGATTTGATTCGTGAAATCAGTCGGAGTTCAAGTAAGTGATTTCCAAAATACACATACATGTTGACATGTTATATGTTATCACACCCCCAAACCAGAACGGCGGAAACGTTCGGGGGCAGAGGACGTCATGTCAAGTATCATAACACATGAATAGTAAAGAAAGTACACACCACCATAATATAAATATATTTGAAAAGTTTACATGATTGTGCGTGTTACATGTTTGCAAAAATCTAATACAATATGGTGATCCAAAATATGTTACTAACGCCAGCACGTTAGCCTTCAAAAGTAGTTGCTACCTGGTTTAGCGGTTTCCTGAGAATACAAGTTATTTCAAAGAAAAAGTGTCAATAATAAAGTTTGTGAGTTTCTAAGTAGTGTTTTGAGAAAATAAATGCCATTCGAAAGTTCGTGTATGTTTTCTAGAAAATCCGTTATTTTCTATTAAATGTATGAAATGAGTATGAAAGATCGTTGTATAAACTGTTTGTATTTGAACCAGTAAAATCACTTATTTTCCTAAAAGTGAAATGCAGTCTCAAATGACCAAGACCGTAAGTTGTAAGCAACTATGACATGCTTAAAAGAATGATGTATAGTCTTATTATAAAACAAAAATATAAGAAGGTTTGTATT
The DNA here is from genome assembly GCF_002870075.4 of Lactuca sativa. Taxonomy (NCBI): domain Eukaryota; kingdom Viridiplantae; phylum Streptophyta; class Magnoliopsida; order Asterales; family Asteraceae; genus Lactuca; species Lactuca sativa. The sequence continues at coordinate 240,104,053 of NC_056630.2, forward strand.
TGAATGTGAAAAGAACTGTATCTGTTACTTTTCTCGTGAAAAATTAATGCCATAATAATTGTCTATCCAGTGCGTTTTCATAACCGTACTATCATAATTATCCTGTAGCGACGTTCTTCAGGAGTCGAAATGAGATGACACTTGTCACCCCGAGGACTGTAGCTAGCAGTCAGGGCGCGGGATCATTAGTCCCGTATAGATCTATACACACTTGTCACGTTCTCCGGACAGGAGATTCTGGTTATAAAACATGACTTCTAGCGGTACCTTAATAGGTATAATGAAGATAAATGTCTAACAGATTCTCAATTAAGTCCCGTATTAAAATGAATAATGTTGTTTCTGAAATGATTATCCTTTTTCACAATGTTAACAAAGGCATAATAAAAGGTGGATGTTCTTGTATGTATAAAAATGGTATACTGAAAATGGTTACCCTTGATATGATGCAAACATATAATAAGCTTATAGTATTTATAATCATGTATCATTCCAAGAGGGTAAAGTAAGGTAAAATGTTTTTCATGTCAAAAGATCCATATGATATGTATTAAAAACAATATGAAAGGTATAACGAAAGATAGATGTTTTCACACAAGATTAACCGTGTGTTTACTTGTATTCTCCCCCGCGATGTGTTAAAAGCATTTAACAAGTATTCAAAAGCGTAGAAATGGGGGTATGAAATCACTTGATATTTTGAAGAAGGTGAGATGAAAATCGAGCAGAACTTCGACTTGAGAAAGTTGATTTCTCAGGATTCTCGGGAATCTCGGGAGTGTAAAAACCTTCCTTCGAAACTTGGATGTGAAGACCAGGGCTTCGGGATGGCTTCGAGGGTTTAAACGCAGAGCTTCGACACGAGAAAGAAGAGAATTGAGCAATGAAACCCGGAACCCTTTGATCTCTATTTATAGCCTAATTTTTGGGTCCCACGTCGTGGCAATAGAGTTGCCCATGTCGTGGAGTCGATCCTATCCTCTTCCATGGACGAGACGTCTGCTTCCAAGACTAGAAACCCATCAGTCATGGTCCCACGTCGTGGCCAGCCTGACAGCCTTAGATTTTGTGTCTCGAGCTTGTAGAAGCCGTAACTTCTGCGTATGAACTCCGTTTTCAATGTTTTATATATGCACACGTAGGTGAGAATGTAATCTACAACTCTCGTTTAGACTTCATTGGAAAATTTTGAATTTATTTTTAATATTACATTTTTAACAGGCCGGGACAGGAAAAGTCCGTTAAAAATCCATAACTTCTTCATCTGACGTCCGTTTTCGTTAGACTTTTTACCGTTGTAATACTATAACATCCGATTCCCAGGTACCCTATGTTAAGTATTTATATTGAATTTGTAAGAGGGACTCGGCGAGTAGGCGCTCAGACTCGCCGAGTGGGATCGTGCATCTTTTGGTCTGATTTAATGAGGGACTCGGCGAGTCCATGAGTGGACTCGGCGAGTCCATGCTGTTTAATGAAACCCTAATTTCTTGGGTTTGGGACCTATTTAAGGACCCTTATAGCCACTATTTGCGGCTACCAGACCCTTAAGAGAACCCTAATAGTGTTTGAGCGTTTGTGAGAGAGAAGAAGCCATTATTTGACCTTTGTGGGTTGGTTTTGCAAGAAGTTGATTCCAGCTTAGAGGAGGCCAAGGAGGTTGTATATTTGTGGATTTCAAGCAGAGGGCATCATCTTTGAGGTAGCATATCGATCCTTTTTCTATTTTGTTAAAGAATCCATGGATCTAGGGTTTCCTATACCCTTTATTGGGTTGGTTTGTTGGGAATATGGTCCCTTATCATGTTTAGACTTCAGATCTGGACCCATAGTGGTCCAGAGGATGTTATCCATCTTGCTTTATGTTGAGTTATGGAAGAAATGGACTTAGGATGTTGTATTTGGGGCTATTTCTTCAATTAGAGTTATTTGGACATTGCATGAGTATCAAGATCGAACCTTTACGTGTTTATTGAGCGTCGGAAGGTCAAATCTATGGATTAGAGGAACATATCTGACCTCAGAGGGCCATTTGAGTTTGAGCATGACGAAAACTCGTCGAGTTCATAAGTGGACTCGACGAGTCAAGAGAGGCTGAAAGGATTCACAAAACCCGCATGGACTCGTCGAGTCGCCCATGTGCACTCGACGAGTCGGGTCAAAGTTTGATAGTTGACTTTTGTTGACTTTAGGGTTCTGGTCAAGGGTGATTCAGGAGAGTTCAGGGAAGGGTAAAATGGCCTTCTACCCAATTTTGTAAGATGAGATCATAAGAGAATTTTGATCAGGATGTTATTTGAATAATAGGAGGAGGCTAAGTCGGGACGTTGAGCGAAAGTGTATTCGACTTCGTTGAGGTGAGTCTTCACACTATACTATACCTGGAAGGGCACCTATGTGTGACCGAAAGGTCTTATATGCTATGAGACATATGAGTTGTATGTTGTTATGTTATATGTATGTGCTATACATGTTATGTGTGTTATGGACCAGAAGGTCAAGAGATTATGGACTGGAAGGTCAAGAGGTTACGGACCGGAAGGTCGATGCGGGTAGGACTAGAAGGTCTACCGGAATTTAGGACGGAAGTCCCTGAAACACATGGATCGGAAGACCCTACAATGTTATGGCCTGGAAAGGCGTATGTGTAGTATGTGGTATTTTGGGGAACTCACTAAGCATTTATGCTTACAGTTATTGTGCTATGTGTTTCAGGTACTAGCGAGGATCGCGGGAAGGTGCCGGCATGATCCGTACACACTCATAGAGATTATGTTTGGGATTTTGGGAATTGTTTTGTTATGATAATACATTATGTTTTGATATTGTTTTTGATGATTAAAAGTATGATTTTAAAAATGAAAAATTGTTTTGAAAATTTACGTTGTTATAAATTGGTATCAGAGCCTTGGTTTGAGGGATTCGGGTGCATCTTTGGATGAATCTAAACTCAAAATGAGGATTTGAGAAAGTTTTTCATAAAATAAACAATTTTTCTAAGGGAGTAAAAGATTTTGAGAAAAGCAGAAGGAAGCAGTGTGTACGATCAGCCAGCGCCTAAACGGTGATTTCCCAAAATACACTTACATTATGTGTTATGAGATATGTTATGATAGGATATGCATGCTAGAGTTGGCTAGGTATTCATATTAGGACTAGAGTGGCCTAATTTTGTGATGCCTTAGCCTAGGAAGGATTTTGCTGCTATGTGATGCTTGAGAGCGAGTAGGTAGCAGTGAGGAGCTGATAAGAGGTCTACCGAAGGGTAGCCTATGCCGGTGAGATATAGAGTACTTGTGATCTGGGATCCAAGGAGGAGGACTTAGGGTGAATACTGATGCGGTGTAGACGGTAGTATAGGGCCTGTACTACTGAAGACACCAGAGCAGTGCACACTCTAAGTAAGAATCCTTTGGGTACTAAGGAACAGGTAGGGTCGAGTTATCGAGTGCGAGCATGCTCAAGCGAGTCTCTGATATTATTATGTTGTATTTCAGAGGCATCATGGTTGGGACACGCCACAGACCTGAGGTGAGCGGTGTGAGTGACGAGGAGCTTCGTCAGATGATCCACGATGAGGTGGCAGCGACGATTCGAGCCGAGATTCTAGAGATGTTTGGGTCTATCATGACCACATTGATTGAGACTTTTGATGAGTGATATGCAGTGGTGACTGAGGCTGCGGCTACTGTAGCTACCGCAGCTATGGCTGCTGCCAGGCCTCAGGGAGGTGACTCGTTGTTGTTTTGGGAGTTAAGCAACACGAAGCCACCTGAGTTTGATGGGACGCAATATCTTATCGCTGCGATGAGATGGATTGCTGGTATTGAGGGATGCTTCTACACGTGTTCATGTCCGGAGCATCTGAGGGTACGGTTCGCGTTGAACCAACTTCGCTTGGGAGCGAAGGACTGGTGGAAGTTCGTGATGGTAAGCTTCACTGTTGCAGAGATTTCAGAGGTGACCTGGGAAAGGTTCACCACCATGTTTAGAGATGAGTATGTTCCCCCGGTGGAAAGGGAATGGTTGGTTCAGGAGTTCTTGACCCTCAAGTAGGGTACTGATTCTGTTACTATGGGTACCAGGAAGTTTCATGAGAGGGCCATGTTCTGCCCTGAGCAGGTGTCTTCTGAGCATGCACGTATGAGCCGATATTGGGGCGTTTTGAGGAGAGACATTCAGGACTTCGTATCGAACTCGATTTACCAGAAATTTGCTGAGCTCCAGGCAAATATACGAAAGAGGGAGATTGAGTTGGAGACTCAAGCCAGGGAGGAGGCCGAGTCTTAAAGGATGGATCGGCGGCCGGCACAGTCTCAGCCGCCAGCCAAGCGGGCCAAGTCCGCTGATACGAGATCTGGAGGCCAGAAGGGCCGCACTTACGGAAAGTGTGGTAAGGGTCATGATGGGGTCTGTCGATCGGGTGCTTGCTACAAATGTGGCAAGGAGGGGCATATCGCCAAGAATTGCCCCAAGGGATTTATGGTTTGCTTTCAATGCAACCAGACTGGCCATCGGAAGTCCGAGTGCCCGCAGTTACATCAGAGATCAGCACAGGGATCTGCACCTGCTGCTAGGGTTACCGAGGTTTGGCCAGTGAAGGCCGAGGCACCAAAAGCTCACAGGAGATCTTTCCAGTTGACAGCGGAGGAGGTCCATGCAGCGCCCGATGTTGTGGCTGGTATGTATTCTTTATTTATTTATGTTGAGTTGAGATATTGTGCTAATATGATGATATGCGTAGGTATTTTTCTTGTGAGTTCTGTACCTGCCTTAATGGTATTTGACTCGGGTGCGAGTCGATTGTTTGTGTCGATAGCGTTTAGTCGGCACATCAGCAGCAGACGAGAGGTGTTGAGTCAACCTCTGCGAGTTTCCATAGCTGACGAGCGAGCGGTGTTTGCTACAGAGGTGATATGAGGATGTGTACTCGAGATCTTCGGTGTTGAGTTCCCGATAAATCTGGTCCCGATAGCAATGGGGGACGTGTGTGTCATAGTGGGTATGGATTGGTTGAGCCGATTTGGGGCTGTGATAGACTCCGAGCAGCAGTTGGTGACGATAAGAGACCCTAGTGGGGGAGTACTTACGGTGTACGATGAGGGTACCCGATGTGGGTCGGCGTTTTGTTCGGCTGCCAGAGCGAGACAGAGCTTACAGCAGGGCTGCAGTGGGTTTGTAGCCTATGTGATGGATACACGAGAGGCCACTAGGAGGCACAGTTCGATTGATGACGTTGCGATAGTGCGTGAGTTCCTGGATGTTTTTCCCGAGGAGTTGTCGGGTGTGCCTCCCGAGAGGCAGGTAGAATTCCGCATTGATTTGGTCCCGGGGGCAGCGCCTATTTCCAAGGCGCCTTATCGTCTTGCGCCGCCAGAGATGCAGGAGTTATCCTCGCAGCTTCAGGAGCTGCTGGGGAAGGGGTTTATTAGACCAAGTAGTTCCCCTTGGGGAGCGCCGATCCTTTTTGTCAAGAAAAAGGATGGTTCACACCAGATGTGCGTTGATTACCGGGAGTTGAACAAGCTAACAGTCAAGAACCGTTATCCCTTACCAAGGATCGATAATTTGTTCGATCAGCTACAGGGAGCGTCTTGGTTTTCCAAGATTGATTTGAGGTCGGGATATCATCAGATGAGGGTGCGTGATGAGGATATCCAGAAGACAGCGTTGAGGACTCGTTATGGGCATTACGAGTTTGTGGTGATGCCTTTCGGGCTCACCAATGCACCAGCGGTGTTCATGGATCTCGTGAACAGGGTGTGTAGGTCAATGTTAGATCGTTCGGTGATTGTGTTCATTGATGATATATTGGTGTATTCGAGATCCAGAGAGAAGCATAAGGAGCATTTGAGGGAAATCCTCGGAGTTCTGAGATCGAAGAGGCTTTATGCCAAATTCTCCAAGTGCGGGGTTTTGGTTACGAGAGGTCCAGTTCTTGGGGCACCTCGTCAACCAGAATGGGATTTTGGTCAATCCGGCCAAGATTAAGGCGGTCATGAGGTGGGAGGTGCCGAGATCGCCCACCGAGATCAGGAGCTTTCTAGGATTGGCCGACTATTATCGGAGATTTATCAGGGATTTCTCCAAGATCGCTGTGCCACTCACCAGGTTGACCTGGAAGGGTGTTGCTTTTTCATGGGGTTCGGAGCAGTAGACCTCGTTTGATACACTTCGCCAGAAATTATGCGAAGCCCCTGTATTAGCCCTCCCGGAAGGGATGGAGGATTTTGTGGTATATTGTGACGCATCGATATCAGCTTTGGGTGTGGTGCTTATGCAGAGGGGTCATGTGATAGCGTATGCATCAAGACATGCTGAAGCCTCATGAGGCGACATATCCCACCCACAATCTGGAGTTGGGGGCAGTGGTGTTTGCCCTCAAGATTTGGTGTCATTATCTATATGGGGTTCGGTGTACCATATACACGGACCACAAGAGCCTGAAGTATTTGATGGATCAACCCAATCTGAATATGCGTCAGAGGAGATGGTTGGACGTGGTAAAGGATTACGATTGTGAGATCCTGTACCACCCGGGCAAAGCTAATGTTGTAGCTGATGCGCTGAGCCGAAGGGCGGAGAGTGCCCCGATTTGAGGTACTTGTATGAGATTGACAGTGATGACTCTGGTGTTAGATACCATTCGGGAGGCCCAAGCTGAGGCCGTGAGACCGGAGAACCGCAATAGGGAGCGAGTGTTTAGATAGGTACCTGGGTTTGTTACCGATATTCGAGGGCTGATGACCTTTCAAGGTAGGATTTGGGTGCCATATGCAGGCGGGGCACGTACCATTCTGATGGAAGAGGCGCATAGATTGAGATTCTCAATCCATCTCGGGGCCACAAAGATGTATTTGGACCTGAAGAAAGATTACCGGTGGCCCTATATGAAGAGGGATTTTGCGTGGTTTGTCAAGAGGTGCTTGACCTGTCGCAAGGTTAAGGCCGAGCACCAACGTCCGCATGGCAAGTTGCAGCCGCTTGAGGTTCCCCAGTGGAAGTGGGAACAAATTTCCATGGACTTCATCACCAAATTGCCAAGAACCGCAAGGGGTGTCAATGCAATTTGGGTGATCGTCGACCGGATGACGAAGAGCGCGCATTTTCTTGCTATCAGTGAGAGCTCTTCTGCCGAGAGGTTAGCAGAGTTGTATGTGAAGGAGGTGGTATCGCGTCTTGGAGTACCGATCTCGATTGTATCATATCGAGATGTACGTTTCACTTCCAGGTTCTGGAAGAAGTTCCACGAGGAGTTGGGTATGAGATTGCATTTCAGTACCGCCTACCACCCCCAGACGGACGGACAGAGTGAGCGGATGAATCAGACGCTCGGGGACTTGCTCTGAGCATGTGTGTTGGACTTCGTAGGAAGTTGGGACACGTATCTGCCGTTGGTTGAGTTTTCATACAACAACAACCACTATTCTAGTAATGGTATACCTCCCTTCGAGTTGTTGTATGGGAGGAGGTGTCAGACTCCCATTTGTTGGGGAGAGGTAGGGCAACATGTGATGGGTAACACTGAGATAGTACTTCAGACAGCAGAGCAGATACAACGGGTTAGACGGAGGTTACTGATGGCTCAGAGTCGTCAGAAGAGTTATACGGATCGACAACGATCCGCATTTGTTGGGGAGGAGGTGTCGGACTCCCATTTGCTGGGGAGAGGTAGGGCAGCATGTGATGGGCAACACTAAGATAGTACTTCATACGGCAGAGCAGATACAACGGGTTAGACAGAGGTTACTGACGGCTCAGAGTCGTCAGAAGAGTTATGCGGATCGGCGACGATCCGAGCTTGAGTTCCAGGTGGGGGACTTCGTACTCCTGAAAGTATCTCCTTGGAAAGGAGTGATCCGATTTAGGAAGAGGGGCAAGCTGGGGCCTCGGTACAACGGTCCATTCAGGGTGACCGCAAGGGTGGGCAAGGTAGCATACCGGTTAGAGCTACCTATGGAATTGAGCCAGATTCATGATACCTTCCACGTGTCGCAGTTGAGAAAGTGTATAGCCGACGAGTCGGTGGTGGTACCGCTGGAGGATATTCAGGTGGATGCGAGCCTGGATTATGCGGAAAGGCCAATCGTGATTCGGGATCGGAAGTTAAAAGTTCCAAGGAACAAGGAGGTGTCACTGGTGCAGGTCCAGTGGCAACATCGGAAGGAGTCCGAGCTGACCTGGGAGCCGGAGTTGGAGATGCGGGAGCAGCATCCAGAGTTGTTTGTCGAGCAGGACTTCAAGGGCGAAGTCTGATTCTAGTGGGGGAGAATTGTAACATCTGGATTCCCAGGTACCCTATATTAAGTATTTATATTTAATTTGTGAGAGGGACTCGGCGAGTAGGCGCTCAGACTCGCCGAGTGGGATCGCGCATCTTTTGGTATGATTTAATGAGGGACTCGGCGAGTCCATGATTGGACTCGACTAGTCCATGCTGTTTAATGAAACCCTAATTTATTTGGTTTGGGACCTGTTTAAGGACCCTTATAGCCACCATTTGCAGCTACCAGACCCTTGAGAGAGCTCTAATAGTGTTTGAGCGTTTGTGAGAGAGAAGAAGCCATTATTTGACCTTTGTGGGTTAGTTTTGCAAGAAGAAGTTGATTCCAGCTTAGAGGAGGCCAAGGAGGTTGCATAATTGTGGATTTCAAGGAGAGGGCATCATCTTTGAGGTAGCATATCGATCCTCTTTCTGTTTTGTTAAAGAATCCATGGATCTAGGGTTTCCTATACCCTTTATTGGGTTGATTTGTTGGGAATATGGTCCCTTATCATGTTTAGACTTCAGATCTGGACCCATAGTGGTCCAGAGGATGTTATCCATCTTCCTTTATGTTGATTTATGGAAGAAATGGACTTAGGATGTTGTATTTGGGGCTATTTCTTCAAGTAGAGTTATTTAGACATTGCATGAGTATCAAGATCGAACCTTTACGTGTTTATTGAGCTTGGGAAGGTCAGATCTATGGATTAGAGGAACAGATCTAACCTCAGAAGGCCATTTGAGTTTAAGCATGGCAGCAACTTGCCGAGTTCATAAGTGGACTCGACGAGTCGAGTCGGGGTTGCCCCGCGATTCGTGACAGGTGTAACCCGTCGAGTGGAATGATGACTAGACGAGTCAAGAGAGGTTGAAAGGATTCATAAAACCCGCATGGACTCGATGAGTCGCCCATGTGCACTCAACGAGTCGGGTCAAAGTTTGACAGTTGACTTTCGTTGACTTTAGGGTTCTGGTCAAGGCTAATCCAGGAGAGTTCAGGGAAGGGTAGAATGACCTTCTACCCAATTTGTAAGATGAGATCATAAGAGAATTATGATCAGGATGTTATTTGAATAATAGGAGGAGGCTAAGTCGGGACGTTGAGCGAGAGCTTATCCGACTTCATTGAGGTGAGTCTTCTCACTATATTGTACCTGGAAGGGTACCTATGTGTGACCGGAAGGTCTTATATGCTATGAGACGTATGAGCTATATGTTGTTATGTGATATGTATGTGCTATATATGTTATGTGTGTTATGGACCGGAAGGTCAAGAGATTATGGACCGGAAGGTCAAGAGGTTACGGAACGGAAGGTCGATGCGGGTAGGACTGGAAGGTCTACCGGAATTTGGGACGGAAGTCCCTGAAACACATGGATCGGAAGATCCTACAATGTTATGTCCTAGAAAGGCATAGGTGTAGTATGTGGTATTTTGGGGAACTCACTAAGCATTTATGCTTACAGTTGTTGTGCTATGTGTTTTAGGTACTAGCGAGGATCGCGGGAAGGCGCCGGCATGATCCGTACACACTCATAGAGATTATGTTTGAGATTGTGGGAATTGTTTTGTTATGATAACATTGGATACATTATGTTTTGATATTGTTTTTGATGATTAAAAGTATGATTTTAAAAATGAAAAATTGTTTTGAAAATTTACGTTGTTATAAATACCATTGATGAGATCTTCGATTCTCGTTTAGGTCATGTTGGCAAAAAGTTGCTCGATATCTATTTCGTGTTTTCAGTTGTCTACCGCTATGTCCTAAACTTCAAAAATTCATAACTTCCTCATTTGAAGTGAGATTTGGGCGTTCTTTTTATGTAGGTTTACTATTTTGGGATATCTACGACTTTCATTTAAACACCTAAGTTTGAAAAGTATTTTATTGAAATTTCTCGTTTTATGCTTAACAGTGTTTTACCGGTATTGTCGCACATCTTCGATCGGTCATAACTTCTTCGTTATAACTCAGATTTTAGTGTTCTTTATATTTTGGAAACCTTATTACGATACTTACCACTTAGTACACTCAAAATGAGATTTTTGAACATTTCATTTTTGATGTTATTTTTATTAATTCACAAAGGGATTACAATATTTGACTTTTTGTCATTACATTGACCTGAAATATCGGGTTGTTACATATGTATTATAGTATGGGAAATTGTGTACGAGAATCCTAGAGAGAGAATCTAGGAGTATTAGTGGTATGTATCGTTTAGGTACAAGCATATATGATTAAAACGTTTAGTAGTGGTCGTGTGTAGTGACTTAGGAACTTTGATACAATTCGTGGGACATGAATAGATAGGTATGGAAGGTAGTATGAGCCCGTACTTCTGAAAGCACATGATCCGTACATGGATCAGGAAGAGTTGAAAAGGTTTCTAGGGGAGCTAGTGCAGGGTAGATAGTGTGGCATAGCACTAAGGTAGATAACTTGGTTTGAAAACATGATTTGTTGTAATCTTCTCGTCTTTATCGATCTATCAGTTTAGGTTTTTCAAGATAAAGGCGATTCTGGTAATTGCTCGATCCTTAGTGACCATGATAGATTGGGTCTGAGTGGTGCAATGTGTGAGTTAGCTGGTTCTAAGGTCCCGAGGGCCTTGTTCGAAGTAGTGATAGTTTGAGTCACAGGACTCAAGTGGGAAGCGATTGTGATGATTGAATTAAGGATTGCAGGATGAGGCTGAGTGGTTGTCTGATGGCTTAGGATGTCATTTTCTACAATGGGCATTTTATTCTTCTAGCTTTTCCATGTTCATAGGAAAGAGAGATCCGACATATGATTTCATACTTGGCATGTAGACCCAACATGGAACTAGATAGTTGCGGTTTCTACGGTAAGTATAGGAATGCACAGGAGGATTCTTGTGGTAAGTTTTCCCCATGATAGTTTAGACGAGGGAAAGAGAGTAATTATTGTTGATACTATAAAAGATGAGATCCAGGGTCTGCTTTCTTTGAAATCAGTTAGGTCTTGTTCTAGCTGATTGCTTCAGGTAATCTGGAGAAGTGAATCAGGAAAGACAACTTTCATTGTCTCTGATGTATCCCGACTATGAGAATGATGTCTCTTGTATTTATGATTGATTCTTGAAATGAGTTGTTTTTTAAGGATTTGTAGGCAAGATGTATGGTAGACCGTTTGTTGCTAGTTAGAGAATCAGTGCTATGATGGGGTTTTCAAAATTATTACTTGTGCATCTACTTAGGATGTTTCCAAGATCTCCATTTGAGATTCAAAGTCACCTTGAGTTCGGTTGGTCTTTATCTGGCGGATCATCTTACGTTTTGTTATACATTCCAAGAGTCAGGGATGGTATGTATCTAATTGCTCCGGTTTGAGACTTGGTTGTTTTGAACGTTAGCCGGTGGTAGTTAGAACCCTAAGTAAGGGAGAACCAGGTAGTCTAATTGGAGGATCAACAGATTTTTTGATTTTATGGTTTTATACTTTAGGTCAGAGGAATCTATTATTAGGGTATGCTAGATTTTATTTCAAGTTATTTATTGCATAAGAGAAGGAAAGCAGGCTACCATCGAAGTGCTCGTTGTTAGGAAGTTTTCTCGTTGGGTATCTCAAGGATCCGTTAGAATCCTTCATGGTCATGGAGAATTCAAGGGTTGGTCAGATCATGAGCGTAGAGCAAGTTACTGCTAAGTTTATGTCTTCAAGAACGCGCATTTTGTCCTCACATAGGAAGTTGCTAGGCAAGGAACTCACTAGTTCCTTTTGGAAGCATCGAGATCTTGATAAAGGAATGTTTGGGCCGCTTAGGTTGGGTATCAGTTATTTAGAGATTAGTTAGCTCGTATTATGGATCATTACCTATGGTCAAGGATGGGAAGTTGTTGATATATTTTAGAGATCGGTATGTGCATTTTTGTATAGGATTTATTCGGTAGTGTTTCAGCATCATTGGGTTTAGCTTGTCGAACTGTTTTTTACTGTTGGTTATTTCGTTCATCGCCAACAGCTGAGGTTGTTCAAAGGTTTCGATTTGTGTTAAACTGAAGGTGTAGTTGGTGCATTAACCATTTGTCAAAGTTTTGGCAACTATGTATCTAAGTTTCTGAGTAAGTGCATTCTTGGTTGTTCATTTTGGAAATTATTGTTCTAGTTGGTACATGTTTAGTCTTGTCCTTGGTTACTGTAAATTCGGATGTTAGAGTGACGTTGCTTAATATTTAGGTGTAACCTCGGGTCTACACAGAGTTCAGTTTGGGATAACATGTCTACAGGGTTGGTATCCAAGGATGACCCAATCAGGGTCCTAACAACACTAAGGGTGCTATTGAGTTGTTGTCGAGTAGTTTAGGCGAGTCTTCTCACTATATTATGTAGGATGATAGTTGTCTTTGTGATACTTACATGGAAGACCGGGATTTAACCCCTAGCAATTATATGAAAGATCATGATCTGGCCCCTAGCAATTGTATGGAAGACCATTATCTGGCCCCTGACACTTGTATAAGGAACGACCATGATTTGGACCATGGAAGGAAGTGATTCTAAGACTATGATTTGGCCCATAGCATTCACTTAGGGTTGAAAATATACTTGGCATGTTAGGTATGGTATGTGGTACCTTGAGGAAACCCAGTAAGCGTTGTGCTTACAGTTTAAGTTTAAATTGTTTCAGGTTTTCTTATATTGAAGGAAGGTTGCGGCTAGATCGTATCACATCCATTGGAGAATTTCCACACTTAATAACTCTTTTTTCTATACTCTGATAAATGTTTTTAATCAATTTGTTTTAATAAATCTTGGAAATTTTAATTGGTACAAATGAATTTATATTTTAAATGAAAAATTTTTGTTTGGATTTTGGATGTTACAGTTGCGCTTCTTATCATATTAACAAAGTTATTTTGTGATGTTTTGAGATCTTCACATATGTAATCTCTCTCTCTCTCTCTCTCTCACCTTCACAACTAGTATCTTTTTTTTCTATCTTATTCGGTTCTTCCATATGCATTTTCGTTAGATGAATTAAATTTGGTAATATAAAGAGTTTTGAGTTTTACCTTCTTTTTTTGTTAAATGTATAACATCCGGATCATCGAGGTATGAATTTTAAAAGTAAATTGTGAATTTTTTGTTGGCCACGACGTGGTGGAGGTATCACCACGACATGGCAAGACTTGTGTTAGATGTGCAACTTAAGTGTGCACCATAGCGTGATAATATATTGGCCATGAAGTGGCCACCAGCCTCCATTATCGAAGATCTTGAGCTTTTTTTTTGTGTTTTTGGTATCTTAAAGGAGACACTACAAGAAAATTTCGATTTAGCTATAGAAAAATTTCATAGCAAAAACATGAAATTCCTTAGCTAAAGCCAAATAACTACATAATTTGTTACGTAAATTTTCAATTAGACTCCGTAGCTTTATTTCTTATAGCAATTTGTTTAGCTACGAAATTATAATTTTGTAGCAATTTTGCTATGATCGTTTGTAAGACATGTATTCATTGCAATTTGAGTTCCATAGCATTCTCGTAGCAAATTCCGTAGCATTTTTCCATAGCAAATTTCGTAGCAATTTTTCTGTAACCAATTCCATAGCAATGTTTCTGTAGCATATTGCATAGCGATTTTTCCATAGCTAATACCGTAGCGATTTTTCCATAGCCAATTCCGTAGCAATTTTCGTAGTAATTTTTCCATAGCAAATTTTGTAGCAATTATTCCGTAGCAATTGTTTTGTAGCTAATTTTGTAGAAATTATTTTGTAGCCAATTCCGTAGCAATTTTTCTATAGCAAATTGCGTAGCAATTATTTTGTAACATTATTTTATAAAATTCAGTTATTGAATTCAACTATTTATATCAATTTATAAAAATACAATTAATATAAAACCAGAAGTAGTATTATTATAGAAACAAAAATAAATATCCAATACATCGAAAGGCTACAAATTAAACATAAAATGTTATATGATACATAATATTATATCATTCATTAAAAAAGTTTCGAACTATCACAAAACTTAGGCATCACAAGCTAATGTCGTCTAAAAGCTTGTTCCCGTAGGCATCTTTGTTGGTGGCTCTTAAGCTCTCAGCCACAAATTCTTGGCCTACACCTTCTGCTACAACAATTACCATATGCCCATTTTCTTTTATTCTTTCTCTATATATTCAAAAAGACCATCATGCCCGTCAAGATAGAAAGGTGGCCTAGCCACTCAAGGATCAAACAATAATCAACATCTAGGCTTGCAAGAGTCGCATACATTGCAATAAAAATGAACCCTGCATAAATATTTTCAAATTTAAACCACAAACACTAACTTTTATTTAATCTTGCTTTACAAAACTTACCACTATTATGTCCCATTAACTTAACAAGTCATATACAATTCTCATTGCTCTCTTCCTCATCATGTGTTGCGTTAATCGTGTGTTGAGCCTCGTCTAATCCAAATGATTTATCAATAATCTATAAATACAAGCACTACAAGAAAAATACAATTATGCTAGGAAAGGTCGTTATGGAACGTATTTTCGTTGTTAATCTGCAATGGATCGTGCTATGAAATGTCGTTCCATAGCAAGGTTGCTACCACATTGTCTACGAATTTTATTTCTGGTAGCGAGAATGGGACTTGCTAGGGAAAATGCCACTGACTCCATATCCGTTGGTATTATGCTACCAATATTTCAATGGAAAAAAATTGTAGCAATTTTCCAATGAAATTTGTTACGTAATCACTTTCCGTTGTACTGCTGCTATGGAATTAATTGTCACGGTTACTATGCAATGGACTTTGTGACGGAAGCCAATTCATATTTACTTTGCTATGGAAGTACCATTTGTAGGTATTTGCTATAGAATTCTTCTATGGAATTTGATTTTGTTTGCTTGTTTTGCTATAGAATAAAAAGCCTAGCTATGTTGTGACGACAATTGTTATGAAATTATATTCCATAGCAACGTTGATAAGGAGTAGTTCAATTTCATAGGTATTTAGCTATGGAAATTTGCACCGGCAATAAAACTCATGGAATCATCAAGTTCATGATGGTGTGTTTGGTTTGTTTCTTTGTTAGGATGTTGTATGCTTAATTAATTTTCTTATTCTATGGATGAATTATTATTATGATCAATGGAATTTGTAAGATATGGCTTGAATGATATGTTTTTGAATTGGTAATATATTTTGTTTGTTTTATTGTATTTTATATGTATTTAATAATAGGAAAGAACAAACATTTGCTATTATATATGTTTATGTTATCTTGAATAATTTTTTAGCATTTAAATGTAAAAAAACTGGATTATAACATAAACGATTACTTAATTGGACCTTTAATGAAAATATGTACATACAAATATCTCAAAAAGAGATATCCCCTTTTAGAAAATGCTTTCAATGTACCAAAGAATGATAAAATTTCATTTTATTTAATTTTCATGAAGGACACTAATACATAACATCACATTTACCAATTCGCATGCAAATACTAAAAAGTATACAATGTAACCATCCTTTTATAAAGAAACAAATACATACATCTAGTCAATATCTTCTTCCTCCTCTTCTTCTTCATTGCTCGATGTACTATACTCATAACTACCCTCACTGCCAGGAATACCATCATTGTCGTCCTCATGAATTTCACATTATTCATCAATGTTATTTTCATTATCTGAAACACTGCTTGAGATGTCTTGATCATCATAATTGTCTGTATCGACTTTACTTGGTATAATGATTTCATTTGATTTAACTTCATCTTCTAGAAAAGAAACATCTTTCTGAGGATGATTTTCATCAGCCTAACCACGAGGTTTAACTTTAAATACAACCCACCATTCCGAGTTGTTTGTTTTCTAACTTGGGTAAGGAATGTAACATACATGAGTGGCTTGCAAGGCTAAAACAAACGGCTTGAACTTGTTGTATTTTCTTTTGACGTTTATCTCGACCAAGTTATATTGTTTGTGAACCGTAACTCATATGTTAGGTGTTGGACCGTACCAATGACATTTAAACAAAACGGTGGTTTTAATTGGGTAACCAATGTACTCGACTTCTAAAATTTCCTCTACTTTACTGTAATAATTACCTCCTTGGCTACAAACACACAATCAACTATTGATTGTTGATTTGTTCAGAACATGAGCTTCTATGTGAAACTTGTAACCATTGACAAATTATACACTATATAATGTCTCTTTTTTAAATGGCATTTTGGAAAGGTCAGATATATACTTGTTGTTTATCCGGATCTTACGTGCCTATATGAAAAATGGTAAAACACTTAATTAGAGTTAATTATAACCATAACAAAAAATAATAAAATTAAAAAAATACAAAAAAGAACACCCACATAGTTTTGAAACCATACTGCAAAGTTCTTCTCAACTTCAGCTGCAAGCTCCTGTTCATCCATATCCCCAAGAAGTTCATTCAAATCTTCTTCAAATATTTTGCATTACCATTTGAATAACATTTTTATAGTTACTATGATGTAATAAAGAAAATCATGCATGTAAATGTTATTCAGAGCAATTACACGATAAATGATTATTATAATTATAAGTGAAGCATATGTTACCTGATGCAATGTTTGATCTTATCTTCGTTAAGGACTATGTAAGTTTGGGTAGCATGCACTTCCTCATCAGACAACATTCTATTCCTGAATCTTCCATAATGACGACCAGGATATGAAAATATATATAAAATTTCATTATTAGCATCTGGTTGCTCATCTCGTCCTTCATCATCATTTCAAGGCAACTTTGTATTACATGTGGGGACACTAGTCTCAAAATAATGAGAGAAAACTATTGATGCTTCACGAATCAAGTACGCGTTAACAATGGACCCTTCCACTCGAGCTTTATTTTTCACATATTTTTTCAACTGATTTAGATATCTATAGTGAAGAATATTTAAATTAGCTTACAAAAATAGCAACATACATTATGATGTAACATACAAACCTTTCAAATAGATAAATCCACCAATATTGGACGAGACCAGCTATCTTCGCTTCGTATGGCAAATGTACTGGTGAATGTTCCATGGAGTTAAAAATACCAGGGACAAAGATGGTCTCTAATTTACATAGAATTATTGGGATCTCGATTTCAATCATTTCCATGTCTTTTGTTGTGATTGATGTTGCTGTTAATGTTTTGAAGAAAATACTCAACTCTGTTAATGTTTCCCACACATGTTTCGGCAACATCTCACGAAATGCAATTGGAATCAATCTTTGCATAAAAACATGACAATCGTGGCTTTTCATTCCGAACAATCTACACCCTGTTAAATCAACACACCTCCCCAATTTAGAAACATAACCATCAGGGAAACGCAATTTCTCCACCCATTCGCATATGTCTTTCTTTTAATTCTTGTCCAGAGCATAGTACATTCTTTCATTATCTTCGACTCCTTTTCTCTTCCTACAATAGAGCTTTAGATCTCTCTCTGTCACACCCCCAAACCGGAACGGCAGAAATGTTAAAGGGCGGAGGACGTCATGTGTAGTATCACAACAAATGTATAATAGTAAAACAAGCAGCAACATCCATTGCATTAATATTATAGTGTTTACATTGTATTTGAATCACATATGGTTGACGTCAAAAGTAAATAGCAAACAAAGACTTGAAACTACTATGCTCCGTCTTCTGGAAACCTTGTACGTGTACCTGTTTACTAGTGTCCTGAGAATACAAGTGGTTTTAAAAGTGTCAAAATTTAATTTGGTGAGTTCATAAGCATTTGTATTTAGAAAGTATACTCATTGTTCCTTGAAAACATTAGTGTGTTCCTCCAGAAAATCCTATATTTTCTGATGTAATGAAATGAAATGTATGTTCTATTGACTCGTACTTGTAAAAGTAATGTTTTACAATTTTTTTTGTATGCACCCCTTTTTGTATGTATGCACCTAATTAAACGTTCATTTGGAAAAGTATGTTTTGTACTAAAAAGTAGTAAATTGTACTTGTATTTAGTGATCCTAGTTGTACTTGTACTTAGATTGTAAATTATATCAGTGTACTTGGTACTAGAAAATAGTGAATTTCAGTAGTGCCAATAGTAGTGTTTATATTGCGGTAGTGTTTGTAGTATCCATAGTGTCTGTAATAGTGCCAGGAATCCACCAGATGTAGTGTAAAGTAGTGTACTGTAGTGTCTGGAATCCACCAGAAGTAGTGTAAAATAGTGTACGGTAGATTTTATTAATTATTAAAACATTTGTATGAATGATTTCCCAAAAAGTAGGTATGTTGTACTAGGAAAGTAGTATAGAGAAGATTTAATATTAAAATAAAATCTTTGAAGTAGTGTTAATCCCGTAAACCTTGTTTATACTATTGTGAGTTTCATATAACCATGCTAATATGACCCATTGGCCTCTACGACGTTCTTCAGGCATCGGTATTTTATGACATTTGTCAACCCCAGGCATGCCTGCCTAACTGTAGCTAGCAGTTTGGGTGTGGGATTGTTAGTCTCGTATAGATCTATACACAAATTTCATGCTCTCCATCCGAGAGACTCTAGTTATAATTTATAGGAATTGAACCTGCACCCTGGTGGGTACCCGAAGTAGTGCCTCACAACCCTGTAATAACTAGTTTACGTGTAGTGTTATAGTGTTCTCTTGTAATTGAAACTGTATGTATTACCTTGTAGTGTAAGATAACTATACTTACATAATTATTTTAGTAGTGTATCCTTGCAGTAGTGAAATAGAGTAGTGTTCCATAAAGTATACCTATTATAGTTTATATACTTGTTTCTGTGTAGTGTCCTTGAACTTTGTAAAATAATGTTGCGTTTTCCCCCAACTATACTTTTAGTAGTTTGTATGTATGTTATTGTATCGTTTCTTGAACTTAGTGATATAATGTTTTGATTCACAAACTATACCTATTATAAGGGATGTTGTTCCGAACACTTGAGTGTTACCCCCCGCTTCATACATCTTCTTTGAACTTCAAAAATTTTAAATAGTTAACTAATAAATAAAGTTGTGTTTCATCAAAGATACATTTATTGTTGATGTTTATTGAGAGTTACCAAAGTCTTGCAGAGATGATGTCTTCCACAGATTCTGACCCTAATACTACAATAATCCGACTCAAAATCTCTAATGGGAGATCATCTAATGAACAAAAACTTCTTGTATTCGACATTCTACTTACAAAATACACATTGGAGTAGTTGATTTTAATTTTCAAAAAAAAAACATAGGCGTAACTATGAAAAACAGTGTAACAGAGTATGGAAAAAAAAACTTACTTTATGATGATCTGGTCGCGAGGACTAAATACAGGAGTCACTATTATCAGACAAAATCGATTTTAAGAACGATTACCCTTCGATGATTTGGGGGTTTAAGTATTTGTTTGCAGTTTTATCGTCCCGAAAAGTTGAGACGTTCTAAATGGTTGAAGAACTGAAACGCCGGTGTGACGTCAGAGGCATGATGGCGCCTTAACAATATAGAGTGCAAAAAAAACAAAGTGCCCTTGAAATCACTCCAAATATGCGATTACTAAGGATAGTTGTGTCACAACACATTATTCAAACATTATAACCTTTTATGGGTCACAGTGGACCTTTGACTATTTAAATGAAAAAGACGAAGTTAAATAAAAATATTGAAGGAAGTCGAATTCGAACCTACGACTTCGGGAAACATGAAACACGCATCTTCTAGCTAAACTAAAGTGACTTTCGTTTCTTAAAATTGAATAACCTCAATATTATGTTCATTATTGTGGCAGCCCATATGTCATCCATGGGTGTTACCATGACACTATAAGTATCTACCATGTTGACCAATGACCCATATGTCATCCATGGGTATATCATGACACTATAAGCAACTACCATGTTGACCAATGACCCATATGTCATCCATGGGTGTTACCATGACACTATAAGCATCTACCATGTTGACCAATGACCAGTATGTCATCCATGGGTGTTACGATGACACTATAAGCAACTACCATGTTTACCAATGACCCATATGTCACCATGGGTATACCATGACACTATAAGCATCTACCATGTTGACCAATGACCCATATGTCATCCATGGGTGTTACCATGACACTATAAGCAACTACCATGTTGACCAATGACCCGTATGTCATCCATGGGTGTTATCATGACACTATAAGCAACTACCATGTTGACCAATGATTCATATGTCATCCATGGGTAAACCATGACATTATAAGCATCTACCATGTTGACCAATGACCCCTATGTCATCCATGGATGTTACCATGACACTATAAGCAACTACCATGTTGACCAATGACTTGTATGTCATCCATGGGTATACCATGACACTATAAGCATCTACCATGTTGACCAATGACCCATATGTCATCCATGGGTATACCATGAGACTATAAGCATCTACAATGTTGACCAATGACCCGTATGTCATCCATGGGTATTAACATGACACTATAATCAATTACCATGTTGACCAATGACCCATATGTCATCCATGGGTGTTACCATGACACTATAAGTAACTAACATGTTGACCAATGTCCCATATGTCATCCATGGGTATACCATGAGACTTTAAGCAACTACCATGTTGACCAATGACCCATATGCCATCCATGGGTATACCATGACACTATAAACATCTACCATGTTGACCAATGACCCATATATCATCCATGGGTATACCATGACACTATAAGCAACTACCACGTTGACCAATGACCCATATGTCACCCATCATGGGTATACCATGACAATATAAGCAACTACCATATATATTGACATGACCTGTACATCTTTTATATATAAATTTTGGTTTAAACATAATAGCATAAAGATGTATAGTTTATTATTGTTTAATTGTCGTTTATAATTTTGAATTAAATTATTCTATGAACGCCTCGTTAGTCTATGTTCTTTCTTGACATTATATATATATATATATATATATATGTGTGTGTGTGTGTGTGTGTGTGTTTGTGTGTGTGTGTATATATATATATATACACACCCTATCTATCAATCTGGACTACTTTAATAAATTTGAATTACTAAATATTTAGCGCTAATCAGCATAGTTCGAATTTTTCATTAGCAGAGCTTCAAAATATTTCACAATTCCTTTCCCTCGAACCTATACACGTTTAGGTTGGATATTAGGGTAAGTTTACTAATTAGAAATAGGATTTACATTTTTTGTAATCATCATCTCCGGCTAATTGATCGAAATCTTTGTTCATTATGTTTGTGCACTGACTTTGGCGATATAGGTTGTCACTCATCTAAAATTTATTTTTATTTAATTTACTATTGTCGTGATCATCGTTTCTTGTTCTCTGATCATCTTCATGTATATTATCATCTTAAATTACAACTAAATTGGTTTTGATTGTATTCAATAGTTTGCATGCGTAGTAATGCGTTGATCTATAATTTATTTTTATTGTTTGTTTGTTCTCTTTGCTCATCAGTAGTTTATCATCTTTAATACATTGGTATTGACTATAGTTTTTTTATTTATTTTTAAGCAAGAAATATTACAAACTTGAAAGCAAAAGGGGAGCATCCGGTATGAAGTCAACTAAATTCATTGCACCATAGGTTTTGAACCGCAATAAGACTTCAACTGCAAAATTCATAAGCAGGCAATTGCAAGATGAAGAAACCGACTTCCCAATATCAACAACCACATCCAATGCACCTATAACATCTAGCACCAAAACCCCTAAACCTAAATCATTAACACCAACCATGACTACCACTTCCTCGGTATCACTTACGACATCCACACCATCCGCAACAAATACATCCAAAAGTTCAGAAACTGGAAAACTACAATCCTCAACACTTACATCAATAACCAAAACTTCAGCACCTACATCATCTAAACCATCCTCAACACCGAGATCCACTACCACATCACCAACACCTATATCTACTACCACAACCTCAAAACCTGCATCTACACTACCATCCTCCACAACTATAGTAACTACCACATCCTCCTTAAGTAAAGGAACTACCACATCTTCAACATATACATCTATCCCAACACATACCCCAGAATATACCCCATCAACAACACTTATCCCAGAATCTACCGCATCACCAACACAACTAACCATGAATGGATTTGTTGGGGAAAATGTAGAAGGTGAAAACAATTCCTTTGAAGATTGTAGACTAGATGGACGTTTAACTGTTCATGTTTGAAAAAAAAACGTGAGTTACCAATCATATCTTACAACTTTTTCTATGTATAACCTTTTGGTTTACATGTACATATCAATTCAAAACTAAACCGATCACATGATTACTTGCAGGCTCATGCCACCAGGCCCGTGTGCACACTTTATTAGTCGATCCTTTTTACAAAGAGTAGATCCACAAGGGTACACTTGGGGAAAAGTAACCAAAGAAATGTGCTAATTATATTGGTAGGAGTTCTAGGTAGTTAACTATATATGGTAAATTGTTGTTTGGTAAACATTTACATTTAAACTTATGTTTATATTGTTAATGTGTAGAAAAAATGTTGTTGGGATGAAACAATAGACTCGCTGGTGAGGCAAGCGTGGGCAAGGAAAGCGGCACAAAGTTATGGACAATATCTCTACAACATGCGGAACCCATAAAGAAACCAACATGGATTTAAACCAGCTCATATTCCATATGAAGTCTGGAACTCCTGGCTATTAAAAAGGAAAACAGATGAATACAAGCTAAAATCCAAGCAAAATAAAAAAAATAGTCGTAACAGTGTGGTTGATGGAGTACCACAACCTACACATAACATTGGATCCGCAAGTCATTTGAAGATAGCTTTTGATTTGGTAATTTTTTTAATGGTACATCAATGTTTATATATGTTTATCTGTATATTTGACATTTTATGGTAGTTATGCAGAAGAGGAAATCAGGACGTGGTCCACCCCATAGTGAATTGTACTTGTATACACACACGAAGAATCATGATGGAGTCATTTTCACAAATGAAAAAGATAGACAAATTCATATCATATTCATTTCAGCGGAATTAAACTTTTATATTGTAGCTAATCCATAATATCATTTATAACTTTGATATCTTTTAACTTATATTATTTTTATTTTGTAGGCGGCCTATACAGAAAAATAGGAAGAGTTGGAAGCTGAAGGTGCTGAATTTGAGGAGGACAACCTATTTTATAATGTTGTTCGTGGTCATGAAAAAAAAAGACTTTATGGATTAGGCTCTTTTGCAAAGGCGGATCCCAATAGGAACGGTAAAATAGATGTATCTTACATTACGGAAAAAATGATGAAATAAAAGAAATGAGGGAGGTTTTTGCTAAACAAAAAGAGCAAAACGAAGAGCTTAAAGAAATGATGAAGACCCAAGAAGAAAAAAACAACGCAAGAGTCGGGCAACTTGAAAAACAACTTGAAACGACAATGGATCTTATTAATGTCTTTACAAATAAACCACACTAGTAGGTCATAAAGTGTTGATATATGTTTATTGCAAATTATTTATTTTAGGTTAGCAACTTTCTTTTTTCCATGTAATAAATAATTATTGTATTATTTTATGACATAATGTTATTTGATTCTTTGTTATTTTTTTTTTCATATATTACTACAATATAATTTGGATCTAATTTATAAATCAATTATCCATCTGTCCATATGGAATCTTTGATATAGAATCTGATATATAATATATACCACAAAAATTGCTAGGAATTCATGACCACAGAATTTGCTAGGAAGTTATCAAACGAAAGTTGCTAGGGATTCATCACCACCAAATTTTCTAGGGATCCACGACCATGGAATTTGCTAGGGATTCATCACCACGAAATTTGCTAAGGAATCAACACCACAAAATTTTCTAGGGATTCATCTTCGTGGAATTTGCTAGGGAATTACCACCGTGCAATTTACTAGGGAATAACCACCACGAAATTTACTAGGGATTCACCACCACAGAATTTGTTAGGGAATCATCACAACGGATTTTGCTAGGAATTAACTACAACAGAATTTGTGATGGAATAACTACCACATAATTTGTGATGGAATCCTATTACGGAATACATGACAGAATACCATCTACTACGGATTTAATTTCGTTGTCACAATTGCGACATAATGATTGTTTCCCTAGCAAACGCTCGCTACTGAGTTTTTTGGGACGGAACTTGGTCGTCGCAAATTCCGTCGCTATTCGTCCTTTGCAACGAAATTTCAGCTTTTCACAACGGAATACTTCCCTAGCAAAATCACGTTTTTCTTGTAGTGAAGATCAAAGTAATGAATTTTATTTTAATCATAGGACACGAAGGTGTAAAACCAACAATACTTCAATATAAAGTATCAGAATGTCATAATCGATAGTTTTTTCTATCCCGATAACCGCAACTTTAAGACCCCGTCTTCTAACTTCCTGTATAAATACAAAAAGTTTACACTTTCCTTCATTAAAATAATTTATTTGTTTAAGTCTTGAATATGATAAGAAAATTAGAAAACAAACCTCATAGATAGCATATACCCCCTTTTATGTTCCATTTCCACCTATTATATAAACCTAAAATACACAAAACCATCAAGGTTATATTATGTATATGTGGTTAAAAATAACTAATTTTGTTTCAATCTTGAATACCATAAGAAAATTAGGAAACAAACCTCATAGATAGCATAGGTCCCCTTTTGTGTTCCGTCTCCACCTATTATATAAACCTAAAATACACAAAATCATCAAGGTTATATTATGTATGTCACAAAACTAGTAAAATTACTTGTTTTTGGTTATTTTATATAATAATATGATTAATTCCACGATCTTCAATGCCATTGACTATCTTTTCGTTATCATGCCACCTCATGATATCCCAATTATGGTGTCACCTCGTTTATGAATGTCATTAGCAACTTTTGGCGTTAATTGTAACACCCCGAATTATGGATGAGAAATTTAAGAGTTATAATGCACTTTGGAGGACCTACTCGACAAGTTGGTTAGTCCCGACTCATCGTGTAGGGGATGAGCGCGCCACACGAGTTATGAAGCCTAATAGTCGATTCGAGGGGCTGGACTCGATGAGTTGAGTCTGTATTGAGAAAACCCTAATTTTAGGGCTTGCACCATATTTAAAGGCCTTAAGCCCTCATTTTCACCTCCCTGACCATTTAGACACACTGAGAGAAACCCTAGACGAGCTGTAGTCGTTGTAAGAGAGAGAAAGTCTAAAGATCTTGTGTTTAAGTGCATTTTTAGAAGAGGAATGAAGAGCAAGAAGGTTTGGAACGAGAAGAAGCTTTGGTTCCAGTGTTCTTTCGGTGCTAGCTGTCAATTGGAGGTAAAAAGATATCTCCTTGATCACTCCTTTTGTTAGATCTCTTTCTAGAGAGTTTTAGCGCTTTATCCCATCCATCTTTTGGTTTGGAGTTTTTGAGTTGGTCATTGGAATTGAGACTACAAATCTGAGTTATATGAGTCCCTATGAGCCCAAAGATTCGAGCTTTATCAAGCTTTGGTCAGGTCTTCAAGCATAAAGACCTTTATGGATCTTGTTTTGGCATTTTGAGCCATATATGCCATGCATGAACGTAAAGCTTGCAACTTTACATGATAATTTAGCCTTAGGAGGCTAGATCTAGAGTATGAGACCTTATTTCTATCTAAAATCGCCTGAATGAGAAAATAGACTTAAAGGACTCGACGAGTTGATGAGACAACTCGACGAGTCGGTTAGGGTTTTCCCCGATGGTTTGGATGCGTTACAGACTCAGCGACTTGACAAGGCAACTCGATGAGTTGAAAGGATTTTAGCCGTCTTTGGATTCAGAGTGGACTCGATGAGTAGGTGGGGTTTTCCTGGTCTTCTGGAAACTACATGGACTCGACGAGTTGGCTAGCAACTCGGAGAGTTAACTCGGGTTTTCACGATGTACTAAGTTCTAGGAGACACGACGAGTTCGTGAGCTATACTCGGCGAGTCGGGTCAACATGGGCAGTTGAATCGAGTGTTGAATTCTGTTGACTTTAGGGTTTGGTCAAGACATGGATTATGGGGACCATGGAGGGGTAAAATGGTCTTTTGCCCATCCCAAGAGTTAGAGAGAGAAAATATCTTGGTTTATTTAGAGTTGTGATTGAAGTGCTAATTAGAGATAATTATCGTATGTGTTAGGCGGAGGCTAGATCGGTGATTCGTGTACGAGGTTTATTAGTTTGCTTACGAGGCTAGTCGTCTCACTATACTTACCTAGAGTGTTAATCCTTGTGTGACTGGAGTGTATTGTGTGCTTATATTGAGTATTGTGATATCATGTATTATGTATTTGTGATTTATTGTGTATTATTCTGAGCTTACTGAGTTAGGACCGGAGGGTCCACCCGAGTTGTGGGACTGGAGGGTTCCACTGAGACACATTGACCAGAGGGTCTTATTCGAGTATAGCCATGAGAGGCTAATGAGATGTGTGTTGTATTTTGGGGAACTCACTAAGCTTCGTACTTACCGTGTTATGTGATATGTGTTTCAGGTACTTCTCAGGATCGCGGAAAGGCGTCAGCTTGATTGTACACACGAGATGGGGTTATGTTTTTGAGGATCCTGAATTTTATTCAAACAATAAAATATGTGTTTTTGATAATTTGACAATTAGGGATTTTGTGAAATGTGTTGATGAGATTTATGTGATTTTGAAATGAAAAAATCTGTTTGAAAATTTACGGTGTTACATTAATGGTATTGTATTTCGGGAGTAAAATCCTCTGTATCCACCCTGAATATGAATTAAATTAGTAAAATATTAATATCATACTCATAATTTTTTTGAAGGAAAGTTAAAGAGTTTTTACTTACTTCAAGCCCATTGATTCTTGTAACTCTATACATATCAGGTAAACTACAAACTACAAGCCTCACGATTTTTTGTGGATGAGCAATCCCATTATCGTCACAGTGAAAAAAAAATATACCTTGAGAGGTAATATGATGCAAGATCCTCAAGGAATAAACTTCACCAAATCAGTATCCTCTTGGATAATATAAGAGCTAGAATTCGCTTCTCCTTCCCAAACATATTGCTTATCAGAGTTTGGAGTTCTTGTTGACACCATCACCTATTATTATTATATAAAACAATCAGGACAAAAATGATTGGAAAACCCCATAAATAATTCATGGTATTTTATAAAAAGAAGTGCTAAAGGGTTGAAAGACGACACACCTTATCAACAAGCAACTTGGAAGGCTTAATAAAATCCCACACCAAATTGACCAATCAAGTTGTTGTCTAAACCCTCATCTTTGCTATTCTGTTTAATACAACTGCTAGTGCAAGTATATTATTTATATTTCTCATAATAAAATATTTATATATGTTAATAAAATCATCTACCTTGTATGGAAATTAACAAATTTTCATTTAAATTTTCAATTAAGATCCTTAGCTTACTGTATCGTTATTATTCTATTCTCTTGATCATTTAATGTGTATATCATTTCATAAGCACCCTCCAAAAGCTATTGATCAGTAACACCGAGTAATCGAAGGTTGTCCAAGGCATTACTTGGGTTAGCCTATGAATATTACAAGGCATTATTCGCAGGTTTTAATGTGTAAGTTCTTTATGATCAAGAATTTAGGCCTCCCTTCCTCCGGGCTCCAACTATATCTCCAATGAGTTTTCTTACAAACTAACATATACATCAATGTTTCATCCTAATATGTCCAACTGAAAGACAATTGAGTTAAACAGGTGCTAAAAGTAAGGTTACTTCAATCAATAACACAAGGGAAGTAGCATGACAATGCTACACAAAAGGTCATATTAAGGCAATATGATTAATAAAATTCGTTGTGAATAATAATATAAGATCTATTTTCTAGTTCCTGAAGATATATCTTTGTAATATAGTGTTCTTCATAACTTGGAAGAGGCTACATACAAATTATTTTATTGCAAATCTACCAATTTAGAATTATAGTTCCTTAGAACCTAATGTAAGATCAAAATAACACCAGTACTCGATTACGATCCCAATTCCTAAGAATTACAAGATTTATTAAACAGATTATAATATAACATCACCATAGAAATTATAAATTATATCGTTATAACAACAACTTAGTAGGCAAAATTCAATTCCTATTCAATGTACTTTGAAGAAAAAATTGATTATTTAGCAATTTTAACACCAATCCGATGTAAAAACCTAAATCAATTGGCTTATTGGACTACAGATAATGTAAGAGAGAGAGAGAGAGAGAGAGAGTATGATTTTAGGTTGAGGGAGGTGAGAGTTGAATGGTTGCTAGACTGGTTCTCACAGACGTCCCTTCCCTCCGCCATTTGATCTACACCGTTTCTCATTTGAGATCAACAACCTCGCTGCACAATCAAATGTTGTCGCTTCCTTTAAGATCCCTAATTACAACGCGAATGTCTAAGATATTCGGATCAACTTCGCCACCAACTTCGCCACCAAGGTCATAGATACTCCTTTTCATGCGTGATCGCCTTATGCTCCTTCCAAATGTGACATGTGATACGTATGATATGATTTGGGGAAAATTATGTTGCTTCCACCGAAGTCAAAGAGAGAAAACGAGGGAACACAGAACGGGGTTACTGCGATATATATATATATATATATATATATATATATATATATATAGCTTTTATTTATGTAAATGAAGAAAAATCAAAAGTTTTTAAATTACGATGATATCATCTTCGTCTTTTGTTTTAATATTTTTACTAGTTTCCATTTAAAATAATTTTATATATTTTTCTACGGGAAAGATATTGCATAGCTATTTAACTACGGAATAATTCGTAGAGAAATAGTCACAGATTTTGATTTCGTAGTTATTTTGAAAATTCTGAAACCAATCATATACACAAATAACTACGATTAATCTTTTCGTCACAAGTTTTATGGTAGATTAACTACAAAATTTTATTGTGTAGCAAATATTCATAGCAAAATAACTATGGATTGCAATGTTGTAGCTAACTAGCTACAAATTTTGATTCCGTAACAAATTTTCTATCCATGTAGCTACGAATATAAATTCTATAACAAGCTCCATAACGAACTAGTTACAACCAAAAGTTATGTAGCGTATTTTATAGTAAAATAGCTACTAGTTTCGATTTCGTAACAACTATTCATGATTCATCTATGGAATGCAATTATGTAGCCATTTTCGTAGCAAATTAGCTACGACTAACCATTTTGTAGCATATTCCATAGTAGAATAGCTACGAATCTTGATTTCGTAGAAACTTTATGTAGGTATCTAGGATTTAGTTATGGAATGCAATTTCGCAATCGTTTCCGTAGCATTATAGCTACAACAAGCCATTTCGTAGCATATGTCATACTAAAATTGCTACGGATTTTGATTCCGTAAAAAATTTCCATAGCTATTCATGATTTTTATTGTAGTGAAAAGGAAGCATTCTTGATGTATAGATCTAGCTTGCAACTCTCATCATCATCTTTTATCTCATATTTTGGACCTTTGTAAGTGTTCAAGCTCCAACCTTTCTTGTTCTATGTTTCTAGATCTAGGTTTTTGTCATTTTCCTTCAAGTATGAGCTAGTTGGAATGGTGGGACTCTATAAAGTTAGAAAATTTACGGGTCCTTAAGGTCCCTTGATGAACATAAGGTTCAGATCTGAAGTGTGTTGGTGTTTTGACCTCCATGCATGAGATTTTGGTGTTATTGTCTATTTTTGACCTACCTTGAGCTCTATAATTGCATTGGATATGCATGACTGAAAAGCATCGATCTTTAGGTTGTAATGGATGTTAGGAAGCTTTATGGAAGGAATGAGTCGACGTATTTGTAATGACCCAAATTTTTTTAAAAAAAATTTCACTTTTAATTAATAAAACATAATTGCATAAACCATGAAATCCGAGAACAATTGTTTTCAAACCACAATCATTACCATTTTATTTAACAACATCAGAGTGTCCCCAAAACATATCAGTGAAAGAGAGATAGAGTGCACACCGCACCATCACGCCTTGCCCTTGCCCTTGGGCTCAGATGTACCTGCAACAAGTCAACAACCTGTAAGAAAAATGCTTAGTGAGTTCCCCAGAGCATACCCACATCAATACATATAACATATCGTACTGGCTAAACAGCTATACAAAACACATAAGCCATGCACACAATAACTAGGGATGTCATGGGCTCGTCCCCAGGGTCTTACATCAGGATGCCATGGGCTCTCCACATGGTCTTACACCTAAGTGTCATCGGCTCTCCCGTGGTCTTTGATAGGAAATCCATGGGATCCACACATGGTCTTACATCCAAGTGTCATGGGCCCTCCCATGGTCTTCGATATGAAAGCCATGGGCTCTCTACATGGTCTTACATCCAAATGCCATGGGCACTCCCATGGTTTTCGATACCAACATACCACATATAATGCTAACATACTTCCTAGCTCATATATATCATCATACTAAAATACCATTACCGCTAGGATACTACACATCATGAAATGGGCCGAACTTGGTGCCTTAGACCCATTGGTATGGTGAGAATACTCACCTCTGACTGCTAAATATGAAAGCTGCTCTCCTAATAGTCTGAAACCTACCGAGCTGAATAATAATATAAATCAATGTTAGGACCTTAGATTAACCAAGGGAAACCCAACTCCCAACCCTTCCATTAGGCCCAATTATCCATCCCCTGCTAATGGGCTCAAAGTCCAAGTCTAAAATCCTTAATGGGCCTCTTAGCCCAATAAAGCCCAATCAATAAATCCATGGCCCACAACAAATGGTATCACTCATACTTCCCAGAATACACCATGCCTAATAATCAAATGAAGCCCAACTAGCTCAAAGGCCCAAAACAGATTCGGCCCATTTGCAATGCATACGCTCGGCGTACCATCTTGGTACACACAGCGTACTCGGACTTGGGACTACGCGCGGCGTACACTGGGTTACGCCCAGCGTACAACCAGTTTAAGCACTTGCCTATTAAGTGATTAATACTCGTTTCCTTTACGTCTAAAAGCCAGATCTAAGTCTGTTAAGATGTCCTAAGGCATAAAGTTGGCAACTTTATGCCTTTGCATGCCTCATATACATCCCACACCTCCATTAAGACCTTTCCCAGGTCTTTAACCCATGCATGAGGCTAAAACTCCCATCAAGTCTCCATTTTTATGATGCTAAAGGACCAAGGGACCTCAGATCTGTGACACCCACCTTCTGGAGTTGCTTAACTCACAAATGGAGGTCCAAAATCAACCAAAAGGGACAAGGTAGAAAACCCTGAATAAATCTAGAGATTTAAGATGAAAGATCCAAGCTTTTTACCTCCAAAAGTTTTGCAAGATGACTAGGATGCAGGATCTTGAAGCACCAACTCGTTCCAAACTTGTTTAACTACCTCTTCTTCTTGGAATGAACACTAAAAGAGTCACAAATGCATTTTTTTAAAGCTCACAATGGTCTCACAAGTAACTCTGGAGTGTAAGGATGTTCTAGGGCTGTGGAGGCTCTCTAGGGCTAAGTCCAAGAGACTTAAGGTCGCTTAAATAGGCCTCATGTCCGAAAATTAGGGTTTTGGACCCCTGGCATGTATGCCCAATGTATGGCTAGTACGCCTAGCGTACCTCCAGTTTCTCCACGACCAGCCATGCATAGTACACTAAGCGTACACTTAAGTACACCAAGTGTACTTCAAGGACTAATTATGCTAAAAAATTAACTCTTGAGGGTTTCAAGACATACCAGATTTAGGGTGTTACAACTCTCACCCACTTAGACTAGACTTCGTCCTTGAAGTCCGTAGCTGTAAACAGTTCGGGATAATGCTCCCGTATCTCCTCCTCCAGTTCCCAAGTCCATTCGGAGCCCTTCTGGTGCTGCCATTGGACCTTTACCAACTTCACTTCTTTGTTTTGAAGGCCCTTCGTCTTCCTATCTAAGATAGCGCCCGACTTCTCGACATAATTCAGGACCCCATCCACTTGAATGTCATCCAAGGAAAAAATTGCGGACTCATCAGGAACACACTTCCGAAGCCGAGAGACATGAAAGGTATTGTGAATCTTACTAAGCTCCTCAGGGAGCTCTAGGCGATATGCCACCTTGCCCACTCGGGCTGTGATCCTAAACGGGCCTATGAACCGAGGCCCCAACTTGCCCCTTTTTTCGAAACATGATAATCCCTTTCCAGGGCGACACTTTCAGCAATACAAAATTCCCCACCTGAAACTCGAGATCTGAACGCCGTCAGTCAGCATAACTTTTCTAACGGCTTTGCGCAACTCGCAACCAGTCGCACATCTGCTAAATCAAACCGGTAGTTTTGAGCACTACCTCAGTTCTCCCTATAACCCGATGCCCAACCTCGTCCCAACACACTGGGGTCCTGCACCTTCAACCATATAACATCTTGAATGGGGCTCGGTCGATACTAGCATGATAACTATTGTTGTACGAGAACTCTGCTAGTGGGAGGTATGTATCTCAACTCCCTCCAAAATCCAGTACATGTGCTCGAAGCATGTCCTCCAACGTCTGGATCGTCCTCTCACTCTAACCGTCAGTCTGAGGGTGGTACGCCATACTAAAATGTAGTTGAGTGCCCAGCTCCTCGTGGAACTTCATTCAAAATCTGGAAGTGAACCGGACATCCCTGTCGGAGACTATCGACACCAGCACTCTGTGTCTAGCCACTACCTCTCGTACATATATCTCTTCCAACTTTTCTGCTGATATACTTTTAGAAATCGGAATGAAGTGGGCACTATTCGTCAGTCTGTCTACGATCACCCATATAGTGTCCACTCACCTTGTCATCCAAAGCAACTTCATGATGAAGTCCATGGTGTTCTCTTCCCACTTCCACATGGGGATGGGTAGTGTCCGAACCTTTCCATGAGGTTGTTGATGCTCAACCTTGACCATCTTACAGGTTAAGCACCACTCCACGAACCAGGCGATCTCCCGCTTCATGCAGGGCCACCAATAACTCAGCCTCAAGTCCCTATACATCTTTGTAGCTCCTGGGTGTATAGAGAACTTGGACTTGTGAGCCTCCTCTAATAGCCTCTGCCTCACTCCTTCTGTCACTGGTACCCATACCTGACCACACTGCGTCAAAAGGCCGCGTTTATCCTTAACAAACAAAGGATATTGTCCCCGTATTTTCTCTATCTTCCAATTCTCTATCTTCGCCCCCCTTGACATGCGCCTCCTTGATCATATCCAGCAAAGGAGAAATCACAGTCATCCTCATACAAATGTCCCTAATCGGGGACCCCGCCATCTTGCGGCTCAATGCATCGGCCACCACGTTGGCCTTCCCAGGGTGGTATAAAATCTTGCAATCTTAATCCTTCAGCACATCCAACCACCTCCTCTGTTGCATGTTGAGGTTCTGCTGATCCATCAAATATTTCAGACTCTTGTGATCGGTATAGATAGCGAACTACACTCCATATAAATAGTGCCTCCAAATCTTGAGGGCAAACACCACTGCCCCCCAGTTCCAAGTCATTAGTGGGGTAATTCTCCTCATGAGGCTTCAAGTGCCTCAAGGTGTAAGCTATCACATGCCCCCTCTGCATCAGTACCGCACCTAACCCTGAGATTGATGCATCACAGTACACCACCAAATCATCTAACCCCTCAGGTAGTACTAGAATCGGAGCCTCGCATAACCTCTGTCTTAGGGTCTCAAAAGCCATCTGCTGATCCACAACCCACCGAAAAGTCACATTTTTCTGTTTCAATTGGGTCAATGACACCGCAATCTTGGAGAAATCCTGGATAAATCTCCGATAGTAGCTTGCTAAGCCCAAGAAGCTACGGATCTCTGATGCATTTCGTGGTACTTCCCACTGCATCACAGCCTCAACCTTGGCTGGATCAACCGAAATACCCTCCTGATTGATGACATGCCCCAAAAATTATTTTTCCCAGAGCCAGAAATCGTACTTGGAGAACTTCGCATAAAGCTTCTCCACCCTCAGGGCCTCTGATACCTCCCTCAAATGCTGCTCGTGCTGCTCCCTGGTCTTAGAGTAGACCAGAATATCATCGATAAAAACAATCACCGACCGATCAACCATCGGCCTACATACTATGTTCATGAGGTCCATGTACGCTGTTGGGGAATTGGTTAGCCCGAACGGCATCACCACAAACTCATAGTGCCCATTTCGAGTCCTGAAAGCCATCTTCGGTGTATCCTCATCCTGAATCCTCATCTGAAGATATCCCGACTGAAGATCAATCTTGGAAAACCAAGACGCACCCTGAAGCTGATCGAACAAGTCATCAATCCTCGTCAATGGATAACGATTCTTCAACGTTAATTTGTTCAGTTCCCTGTAGTCAATGTACATCCTATGGGATCCGTCCTTCTTTTTCATGAAAAGGATCAGTGCTCCCCACGGGGAACTGCTCGGACGAATGAACCCTCGGTCTAGCAGCTCCTGAAGCTGCGTAGATAGCTCTTGCATCTCTGGTGGTGCCAACAGGTATGGTACCTTTGCTATCAGAGCGGCACCCGACACCAAGTCAATGTGAAACTCTACCTGCCTCTCCAGAGGCACTCCTAGAAACTATTTGGGAAAAACATCCCAAAATCTCGTACCACTTGTACACTGCTCACATTCGTCACGGTCTCTACTCTCGTATCCAGTACATAAGCCAAAAATCTCGTGCAACCGTGCTGTAAAAATCTCCTAGCCCTCGCAGCCGATCAGAGGGTCGGTCCTTGCGAGGCCTTCTCACCATGAATAACCAGTTCATCCCCACTTAGGGTTTGAACCCTGACCAACTGGCGCTCACAATCAATCATGGCCCCATTGGCCCCCAACCAGTCCATCCCGATAATCACCTTCAACCCTTGCAACTGTATCGGAACCAGATC
Source organism: Lactuca sativa (assembly GCF_002870075.4). Classification (NCBI taxonomy): domain Eukaryota; kingdom Viridiplantae; phylum Streptophyta; class Magnoliopsida; order Asterales; family Asteraceae; genus Lactuca; species Lactuca sativa. Next base: position 240,139,279 of record NC_056630.2, read on the forward strand.
AACAGAGAACCTATTGCCCAACACATTCAGGACATAGCCCCGATATACCCTCGCAGCACTAACAATGCAGTCGTCGACAATCTCTACCTCGAGCAGGGAGTCCAGAGCTTCGGGCGCGTCCCAGAACTTCTTACTAAGCGCAAGAGATACAAACGATCGAGTATCACCCAAATCAAACAAAACTTGTGTCGACATACCATTGACCAGAAAGGTCCCTATACAAGCATAATATATACATAAGTCATAAAATCATAAGGAGTAGAGAATGATATATACGTACCAGCCACAATGTCTGGTGCTGCCCGAGCCTCCTCGGTGGTAAACTGAAATGCGTGGCTCTTCATTTTCGGAACATCCTCCTTGGCAGGGTGGCCATCAGTAATCCTCAATGTGGTGGGTGCGGGCACCGCCACTGCTCCTCCCCCTCCCTGCAACTTCGGATAATCGGCCTGCTTGTGGCCAGTCTGATTGTAGTGAAAACATATCAAGCCCTTCTTGGGGCAGTCCCTGATCATGTGGCCTGTCTGACCACACCCAAAACATCCTGAACCACTCGTCCAACAGGCTCCACTATGCGGCTTAACGTACTTGGCACACTGGCCCCGACCCTGCTGGCCCCTGCTAGATGAATCTGAGGTCTTAGGCTTTTTAGCCTAACCTGCTACTGCCTAGGACTGCTTAGGCTTTCGCTTCATGTGGGAATCCAACTCCATCTCTCTCCCTCTCTCTCTCTCTCTCTCGGGCCTTCTCCACCATCTCATTCAGGGTTTTACACCTCGTAAAGCTCACAAACTCCCGAATATCATCCCTCAGCATGGAATGAGATCGGGTCCGTCTCATTTCCTCATTGGTAGCATACTGGGGGATCAACAAGGCTCGTTCCCGAAATTAGGCGGTGATCTTCGCCACAGTATCGATGGTCTGCTGCAAATCATGAAACTCTTGCACTAACCGTTGCACCTCAATGGGTGGTGTAAACTCCAAATCAAATTGCTGAACAAACTCAACCCATGTCATCTCAGCCACCCCGATTGGACCCACCTGGCTAGTAACATCGCCCCACCAATCCTGGGCTCTGTCTCTCATCATACATGAAGCAAACCCAACCTTTGCCGCATTCGGGAAAGAACTCATGCGTTGGGTATTCTTGATGTCCATCACCTAACGTCGGCTGGCAATGGGATCCCTGACACCGAAAACTCTGGCGCCTTACACTCCTTAAACTCCCGGAAAGAGGGAGTACGACCCCCAATCTAGCCTGCAACAATCTTAGAACTGAATGATCTGAGTCTCTCCTCCATGATCTCCATAATTCCCTCCTTGACCATCCCAAAAATGACCGGGGTAGCGTCAAGGATGCCCCTGGTAACCTCGGCTGCAATAAGGTCGCGCAGTCTCTCATCAATGACCTCTGTAGTGTCGCCTGATCCTACCTCGGATCCAGATCCCGATCCTGATCCCCCGGCTCCAAATCGTGTCACCACCATGCTGAACTGAAATATCATAAATCACAGTGATCATGAATACTATATAAGGGATATTCCCACACCGGTCCTCCTTGAAGTCGTCATATCCAACATTGGTTCGGGTACAAGTCGTGTGCTTCCAGTAGTACGGGCCCAATAATACCTTCCACACCTACCTGTACCTTTCCTATCTTTTCTACCTAATAACTCCAATTTGTACCTCAACCAAACCATATCCCACAACTATCGCGTATATCAATCTCACATTGTCCTAAGATTTACTATACTCATATCAATTAGACCAATCATAACAGGTTGCCTTTATGCATGCAAATTGTACATAGAAAATGATCAAATAGACTTTCGAATAAAAGATTCTACCCTATGACCACAACCAAACAAGGAACAGGAAATAAGGCCAAATCAATCATTTTGAGGCTATAAGCTCCTAACTGTATACAATTTTAAAAGCATACACATAGCAAGTTTCCACATAATCAAATAGGCTCCAATATCAGTATAACATGGCTAACATATTCGGGAACTACTTACTTGGCTCAGCTGATCACGCGCGTTGCACTCTCATCTTTTCATTTCCTTTTGAAAACCCTTTTTATGTTACTATTGAAAATAATTTTACCATTTCCTTAGTTTGAGTCCTGACACACTGGAGAGTATGCCCGAATCCCTCAAACCAAGGCTCTGATACAAACTTGTAACGACCCAAATTTTTTAATAAAATTTTCACTTTTAATTAATAAAACATAATTGCATAAACCATGAAATCCTAGAACAATTGTTTTCAAACCACAATCATTACCATTTTATTTAACAACATCAGAGTGTCCCCAAAACATATCAGTGAAAGAGAGATAGAGTGCACACCACGCCATCACGCCTTGCCCTTGCCATTGGGCTCAGATGTACTTGCAACAAGTCAACAACCTGTAAGCAAAATGCTTAATGAGTTCCCCAGAGTATACCCACATCAATACATATAACATATCATACTAGCTAAACAGCTATACAAAACACATAATCCATGCACACGACAACTAGGGATGTCATGGGCTCGTCCCCAGGGTCTTACTCCAAGATGTCATGGGCTCTCCAGATGGTCTTACACCTAAGTGCCATGGGGTCTCCCATGGTCTTTGATAGTAAATCCATGGGCTCCTCACATGGTCTTACTGTTGGATTAGTGTCTAAGTCCATAACTATAATTGGTATATAATTGACCCGACCCGGCATGGTCCATTTGGGTTGCTTGGCATCATGCATTTGTATAGACTAAAATGAGAGAAATAACACTTAAGGTTTATTAATATATTATAAGTTCTAATATATTAATAAGATTATTTAGTTAGTATTTATCAAGAATTAATCTAGAATTAATTAAGTGATCAAAAGAAGACTAATTAAATATATGGGTTGATTATGTAAATCATCCATACTTATATAGTGGGCTAATGATCCATGGATTATCAAGTTGGGCTGAAACCCATAGGATGATCCATGGATGCTCCATGGTGTATTTGAACCCATGGATCCAAGGAAATGGAAAGCCATGACAATTAGGGTTTACCTTAATTGTTACTAACTATATAATGATCTTATTATTGAAGAAATCGGCCACTAGTGAAACAAGTGAGGGCAAGCCGATTTTGAAGTGTTCTATTTTCTATCTAAGTTATTCCAAATTCATTTGATGTTGTGTGAACCATTTGAGGTGTCACACTTGGGGCACTAGGCTCTCAAGCTACATGGAATCAAGCACCAACAAAGATGTATGTCATTCTACTAGATTTTATATTATTTGTACTTCATAATATGCTAGTTAGGATAAATACCTTGGAAATTGATATTTGCATGTATAATAGAGAAAACATAGATCCAAGGTATTTAGGGTTGCATGTACACCATAAGAGTGTTAGAATGCTCAAAACTCAACAGTGGTATCAGAGCCTAGGCTTGTTTTCACTTATACTTGATGCAAATTGGCTGAAAATTGAATTTTGGTGTTGTCTGCACAACAGACTTGCTGAGTCCATGAAGGGACTCGACGAGTCCAAGTTTAAACTCATCCAACTCGCCAAGTTTGTTCATGTACTCGACGAGTTGGACCCCCAAACAACATATCTTCGAGTTTTGGTGCTGGAATTGGTCTAGAATCGTTACCTTTGACAGTTTTGGACTTATAAAACCTATTTTTAAGTGGTAATGATTATGCTAAACCAATTTCAATGCTATAATCAAAGTTTCAAGTTTTATATGTGTTTATGTAATTCTTTAAAAATGTTGATTATGAATGTTCATGCTTATGAGTTTTGGTAGATCATAGGAATTATGCGCAAATTGTTTGTTAGTATAATTCTTGATCTCAATAAAATTGTATGGAGTCCATAACTTGTCCTCAAATTATGGATTACCAAGTGTTTTATGTTTCCTTGATTTATGAGTTAGTTTAGATTAATGAGAAAAAAATTGTGTTTTAGTTGTTTTCAATCCAAATCAATCTCGGGTTAGTTCATAAAATATGTTTTTGTAACTTGTCTTCAAGTTATATGAAAATTCATATTTATGAATCTTAAAACTCATAAAAGTGTCATAGGTTACATAAAAATAAAGAGTCTTTTTCATTAAATAGTATTATGACTCCATAACTTGTCCTCAAGTTAAGGATGTTAAAGAGTCACTTCTTTAAAAGATGTCATTAAAGAATAAGGAGTTACATAAAATGAAGAGTTGTCACACCCCAAAACCTAAACGGCAGAATCGTTCGGGGGTGGAGGACGTCATGTATAGTATCACAACAATGCAAAGTAGTAAACAAGCAACAAAATCATCCATTGCATTAATAATATAATTTCATACAAGTGTGTTCTGTCAAGTTATTTAGACACCAAAAAGTACATCAAAATAAAATAGGAGTCTTGAACAAGCTCCATCTTCTCAAAAACCTGGCACCGGTACCTGTCTACTGGCGACCTGAGAATACAAGTTATTTTGAAAGCAAGTATCAGCTTTAAAGTTGGTGAGATCATAAGTATATTAGTGTCTGAGTTTGTATGAAAGCATTTGTAAGATGTAATGTATAAGTTTTGTAAAGTTTTTATTTGTTTGAACTATCCTAGAAAACCCTATGTTTCCTACTAAGAGTAGCCTTCTAGCAAGGCATCTAGTAACTGTGTGTGTCTCTTGTAAGAGTGTGTATTTTCCCAAATCCGACTATCATTAACCAAAAATATAGTTTTTACATTACCGTGCATCGTGTGAATGTTCACGAAGTGAATGTAATAGGAAAAATATTATAGTACTGTAGTGTTGTATTAACTAACTACTGCTGTACTAAACTACCTTAAACCAATTGTTATTTAAAGTACCATGTGATCGGCCTGTACCCTGCTACCAACTCAATAGTAAAACGACGATGTAAGACGCCGTAAGAAATGACATTTGGCACCCGTAGACTTGCAAGTCCCACTGTAGCGAGCAGCAAGGTGTAGGATAGTCAATCCAGTATAGATTTATACGCAAACTCATACGCTCCCCAATTAAGGAGATTTTGGATACAAAAACGGTCATGGCAGGTAGTGCCATGACCCGTTTAATGGCTCACATAACTGAATGTAATGTATATGTAATGTATGTGCTAGCTGTATTGTGTGTTCTTTCTCTGTCTACCCTGCATGTTTGTTTCTCATCACTATGTATTATGTTTGTTTCTCATCACTATGTATTATGTTTGTTTCTCATCACTATGTTCTATGTTTGTTTCTCATCACTATAAGTTATTACACATGTATGAACTAACTCTTTGTATGATTCATTGTTCTAGTATTAGTATTAGTAAAACCCTAAACTACGCCTATTGTAGTTTACTAGTAATATAACTTGTACGTATGAACATGGGAGTATTCCCTTGCTACCAAGGGTATTGAATTGACTGGAAGAACCTTTATGACTATATATGTACACATGATATATATAACTAATATTTAAACGACCTTCGGACGGGTACCCGATACCCCACCAGACCACATCTCAACGGCGAAAAGGAAATAGGGCGGGCAGGCCTTCCTAAGCCTTTTAAACATTGCTTATATAACTTGTAACACCGTAAATTTCTAAATAATTTTTCCGCATAAATTAAAATCATTTTCATTTAATTTTCATAAAAACATCAATGTTTAAAGACTCCAATCCATTTCATACAAAAATCCCAAGATCACATATCATCAAATCCCATGCGTGTGTACAGATCAAGCCGGCGCCTTCCCACGGTCATCACTAGTACTTGAAACAGACAACACTAACACTGTAAGCACAAAGCTTAGTGAGTTTCCCAAAATACCACATATAACACATAGTAGCCACTCGAGGCTATATCTCTGTAGGTCCGTGCACCCAAACTCTGTGAACCCTCAGGTTCTAACTCTATGAACCTTCTGGTTCTAAATCTGTGAACCTTCCGGTTCTAACTATGTAAACATGCACAACATAAATCACATAGAAATAGTGCAGTACAACACATAACATGCATAGCATACAAATACTCTGTCATATAACTCTGGTTACCTACTCAAGGTAAAGTATAGTGAGAAGACTCACCTCGTATGTCTTGATAACTCGCGAATCCTGGAAATCACTCGTGCCCGCCCCCGAGCTATAATCCTCCTATGACATCATATATCTTTAATTAACACTTTTACCACTAAGGTTTACTACCCCTATCAAGTCAACACTGGTCAACTCTGGTCAACGGTCAACAGTCAACTTTGACCGGACTCGGCGAGTCCACTAAAGCGACTCGGCGAGTCTACACGTTTTCACCAACTCTCTAGGATTCTCTTTCGACACGTCGAGTACGCCCCTGACTCGACGAGTTCCACCTGGCATGAATCGCGGGGCCACCGCGACTCAACTCGCCGAGTCTCAAGAACAACTCGGCGAGTTCCAGCTCGACTCAGTCCACCTGTCAACCCTCTCCAATTCTCCCTGACTCACTGAGTCAACCCATAACTCGGCAGGACCACTCACTGAGGGGTTAAGGACAATCTTCATGCTACTCGCCGAGTCTGTTCTTCAGACTCGGCGAGTCCATGCCATGCACCAACTCAATCTCGCTTCTGAGGTCAGATCCGTTTCATCAACTCATAGATCTGGCCCTCCTAAGCTCATTCATCACGTAAAGTCACAGTCTTGGCTACCATGCAACACCAACAAGGCTCTTTTTGAAGAAATGGCCTCTAAGATGGCAACCCTAGTCTCCAACCCAAAAGGAAGGACATAAAGCATGGCATTAGGGACTCTCTGGACCTGCTAAGGTCTAGATCTAGGTACCATATCCCCATGGGACCTCTCACATTTCAATTACAAAGCAAACAAGGCATGAAGAAACCCTAGATCTAACCATATCAACGAAAATACGGAAATAGGCTCTGAATGATACCTCAAGAAGCTTCCCCTGATGAAATGGAAGTAGATCCAAGCTCCCCAACTCTTCTAGCTTGACTTTCCCCTTCCTTTCTTGCAATTACACACAAATATGGTGAATAATGGCCTCGTATCTCACTCACAGGAAACCTCAGCTGCTTTGGGTGCTCTCAAGGTCAAGGTAGCCGCAATGAAGGGCCATAAGGTCCTTTAAATAGGGCTTAGGACCGGGAAATTAGGGTTTCATTAAACAGCGCGGACTTGCCGAGTCCATTCCCTGGACTCGCCGAGTCCAGGCGCGAACCCGCGTCCAAAACCGCGATCCTACTCGGCGAGTTTGAGCTCCAACTCGCCGAGTCCCCTCACAAAATACCAAAAATTATATGATTAGAAGATACCTGGAAATCCGGGCTGTTACAATTCCCCCCCCCCCCCAATAGAACTAGACTTCGCCCTCGAAGTCTCGCTCTACAAACAACTCTGGATGCTGCTCACGCATCTCACTCTCCGGCTCCCAGGTCATCTCGGACCCCTTCCGATGCTGCCACTGAACCAAAACCAAGGGTACCTCCTTTTTCCTCAGAACCTTGACCTTCCGATCTCTGATTTCCACTGGTCTCTCGGCATAATTTAGGCTCGCATCCACTTGAATATCCTCCAACGGAACCACTGCCGACTCATCGGCTATACACTTCCGCAGCTGCGACACATGGAAAGTGTCGTGAATCTGTCCCAACTCCGCTGGTAACTCCAAACGATAGGCTACCCGGCCTACCCTCGCGATCACTCGGAATGGTCCAATAAACCAGGGCCCCAACTTGCCCCTCTTCCTGAATCGAATCACTCCTTTCCAAGGAGAGACCTTCAGGAGCACAAAGTCGTTGACCTGAAACTCAAGCTCGGACCAGCGTCTGTCCGCATAATTCTTCTGACGACTCTGAGCGGTCAACAACCTCTGCCTGACCTGCTGGATCTGCTCTGTCGTCTGAAGCACTATCTCTGTACTGCCCATCACGCGCTGACCAACCTCTCCCCAACAAATGGGGGTCCCGCACCTTCTCCCATACAACAGCTCGAAGGGCGGCATACCAATGCTCGAATGATGGATGTTGTTGTAGGAAAACTCTGCCAAGGGCAAGTATGTATCCCAACTTCCCCCGAAATCCAACACACATGCCCGATGCATATCCTCGAGCGTCTAAATCGTCCGCTCACTCTGCCCGTCCGACTGGGGATGATAGGCGGTACTAAAATGCAACCTAGTACCCAATTCCTCATGAAACTTCTTCCAGAATCTGGAAGTGAAACGTACATCCTGATCTGAGACAATCGAGACCGGCATCCCGTGCCGAGACACCACTTCCCTCATGTACATCTCTGCTAACTTCTCTGCGGAAGAACTCTCGCTGATAGCAAGGAAATGAGCACTCTTTGTCAATCTGTCCACAATCACCCAAATTGCATCAACTCCCCTAGCAGTCCTTGGCAATTTGGTGATCAAATCCATAGTGATCTGTTCCCACTTCCATTCGGGAACATCCAACGGTTGCAACTTCCCATGCGGTCTCTGGTGCTCGGCCTTAACCCTACGACAGGTCAAGCACCTCTCAACAAACCACGCAACATCCCTCTTCATACAGGGCCACCAATACTCTTTCCTCAGATCCAAATACATTTTAGTGGCCCCTGGATGGATTGAAAATTTTGACCAATGAGCCTCCTCCATCAATAGGGTACGCATTCCCCCCATAAACGGCACCCAGATACGCACCTGGAATGTCATAAGCCCCCGACCATCGGTAACAAACTCTGAAATAAATCCAACAACTCGCTCCTTCTTCTGCATCTCGGGTTGCACAGCCTCGGCCTGTGCCCCACGAATGGCGTCCAACACTGGAGCTATCACGGTCAATCTCAAACATACATCCCGCAGCGGGGTGCTCTCCGCCCTGCGGCTCAGTGCATCGGCTACCACATTAGCCTTACCTGGGTGGTACAGGATCTCACAATCATAATCCTTGACCACATCCAACCACCTTCTCTAACACATATTTAGGTTGGGCTGATCCATCAAATACTTCAAACTCTTGTGGTCCGTGTATATCGTACACCGAACCCCATACAGATAGTGATGCCAAATCTTGAGAGCAAACACCACTACCTCCAACTCTAGATCGTGGGTGGGATATCTCATCTCATGAGGCTTCAGCTGCCTCGATGCATATGCTATCACATGCCCTCTCTGCATCAGCACCGCTCCCAACCCCATAATCGACGCATCATAGTATACCACAAAGTCCTCCATCCCATCCGGGAGGGCTAACACCGGGGCTTCGCACAACCTTTGGCGAAGTGTCTCAAAGGAGGCCTGCTGCTCGGGGCCCCATGAAAAAGCAACACCCTTCCGGGTCAATCTGGTGAGTGGCACTACGATCTTGGAGAAATCCTTGATAAACCTCCGATAATACCCTACCAATCCTAGGAAACTCCTGATCTCGGGGGGTGACCTCGGCACCTCCCAACTCATCACCGCCTCAACTTTGGCCGGATCGACCAATATCCCTTCCTGGTTAACGAGATATCCTAAGAACTGGACCTCCCGCAACCAGAAATCACACTTGGAGAATTTGGCATAAAGCTTCTCCGATCTCAGAACTCCGAGAACCTCTCTCAAATGCTCCTCATGCTGCTCTCTAGATCTCGAATATACCAGAATGTCGTCGATAAACACAATCACTGACCGATCCAGCATCAGCCTACACACTCGGTTCATGAGATCCATGAACACCGCCGGGGCATTGGTGAGCCCAAAAGGCATCACCACAAACTCATAATGCCCATAACGCGTCCTGAACGCTGTCTTCTGGACGTCCTCATCCCGCACCCTCACCTGATGGTATTCAGACCTCAAATCGATCTTGGAGAACCAAGATGCTCCCTGCAACTGATCGGAAAAATCGTCAATCCTCGACAATGGGTAACGGTTCTTGACCGTCAGCTTGTTCAACTCCCGGTAATCAATGCACATCCGGTGTGAACCATCCTTCTTCTTGACAAACAGGATAGGCGCTCCCCACGGCGAGCTGCTCGGCCGAATAAACCCCTTCCCCAACAGCTCCTGAAGCTGCGAGGATAACTCTTGCATCTCTGGAGGTGCAAGACGATAAGGCACCTTGGTGATAGGTGCGGCCCCCGGAACCAAATCTATACTGAACTCTACTTGCCTCACGGGAGGCACACCCGGCAACTCCTCTGGAAATACATCCGGAAACTCACGCACTATCGGAACCTCCTCCACTGACCCTGGCCTCTCAGAATGAACCCGCGTATCTGACACATACGCCACAAAACCCTTACAGCCCTGCTGTAGACACTGCCTCACCCTAGCGGACGAACAAAATGCTGACCCAGAATGGGTACCCTCGCCGTACACCGTAAGAAATCCCCCACTAGGGTCTCGGATGGTCACCAACTGTCGCTCGCAGTCAATAATCGCACCGAACCTGCTCAACCAGTCCATGCCCACGTTGACACAGACATCACCCATCGCAATAGGAATCAAATCAATCGGGAACTCAACACCGAAAATCTCGAATACGCACCCATGGATCACCTCCGTGGCATATATCACCCTCTCATCAGCTATGGAAACCTTCAGAGGCCGACTCAGCGCCTCGCGACTGACACTGATATGCTGACTAAAAGCCAAAGATACAAAAGAATGACTCGCACCCGAGTCAAATAACACCAAGGCAGGTACATAATTCACAAGAAAAGTACCTACGCATAACATAATATAAGCATAATATTTCAACATCAAAATAAATATACGAAAGAATACATACCAGCCACGACATCGGGCGCTGCGCGAACCTCCTCCGCGGTCAACTGAAAGGCTCTCCCTCGTGCCCTTGGCGCCTCGGCTTTCACTGGCCGATCCTCGGTAGCTCTGATGGCGGCAGGGGCAGATCCCTGAGGTGCTCCCTGAGCTGATCCCTGCAACTGTGGACACTCCGCCTTCCGGTGTCCGGTCTGATTGCAGTGAAAACACACTACAAACCCCTTGGGGCAGTCCTTGGTCATACACCCCTCCTTGCCACACTTGTAGCAAGACCCAGCTCTACAGACTCCATCATGACTCTTGCCGCACCTTCCACAAGTGCGGCCCTTCTGGCTCCCAAATTTGGGATCAACGGGCTTGGCCCGCTTGGCTATCGGCTGGGACTGTGCCGGTCGCCGATCCCTCCCTTGAGACTCAGCATCCTCCCTGGCCTGAGTCTCTAGATCAATCTCCCTCTTCCGGGCATTTGCCTGAAGCTCGGCAAATGTCCGGTACGAGGAGTTCGCCACGAACTCCCTGATGTCATGCCTCAAGATACTCAGATATCGGCTCATGCGTGCCTGCTCCGTAGACACGTGCTCAGGGTAGAACATCGCCCTCTCATGGAACATCCTGGTAATCACCGTAACAGACTCAGTGCCCTGCTTGAGGGTCAGAAACTCCTGGGCCAAACGCTCCCTCTCCACCTAGGGAACGTACTCGTCTCGGAACATAGCAGTGAACCTTTCCCAGGTCACTGCCGCAAGCTCAGTAGGCGTAAAGTGCGCCGTCAAAAACTTCCACCAGTCCTTCGCTCCCAAGCGAAGCTGGTTCAACGCGAACCGAACTCTCAAGTGCTCAGGAGATAAGCAAGTGAAGAAACACCCCACCATATCAGAAATCCATCTCATAGCTGCCACCGGGTCCTGGGTCCCATCAAAATCTGGTGGTTTTGTGTTGCTGAACTCTCGGAACAGCAATGCATCACCACCCTGCAGCCTCGCAGCAGCAACCGCTGCGGTGGCCGCCACAACAGCAGCCTCAGAAAGAGCAGCATAACGCTCGTCGAAGATCTCAATCAGCGTGGTCTTGATAGACCCGAACATCTCTGGTATCTCTGCCTTGATGGCCGCAGCCACCTCCTCGTGAATGATCTGACGAATCTCCTCATCACTAACCCCGCTGCTCTCAGGCATATGACGCGTCCTCACCATGATCGATCTCTGAAAAACAACATACGATGAATTAGAACCCATTCGAGTATATTCACACTCGACAACTCATCCCTCCTTGGTCCTTGGTATTCCCAAGATTCTTACTTGGGCTGTACTCCGCTCCGGTGCTTTCAGTAGTACGGGCCCAATACTACTGTCCGCACCGTATCAGAATACACCCCAAGTCCTCCTCTTCGGATCCCAATTTCCACGTACTCTATCATGCATAGGCCACTCTCTAATAGATCCCTCACAAGCCCCTCGCTGCTACCTACTCACTCTCAAGCATCTCATAGCAACTCACCTCTTCCTAGGCTAAGGCATCACAACTCAGGCCACTCTAGCCCTAATAGGAATACCTAGCCTACTCTAGCATGTGAATACATCATATCAATATCAATATCACATAACATGAGGGTATTTTGGGAAATCACCGTTTGGGCGCGGACTGATCGTACACACAACTCTGCTCTGCGTTATTTCAAAAAAAATCTTTTACTCTTTTTGAAAATACTTCTCAAATCCTCAGTTTGAGTTCAAATACGCCCGAAGGTGTACTCGAATCCCTCAAACCAAGGCTCTGATACCAACTTGTAACACCGTAAATTTCTAAATAATTTTTCCGCATAAATTAAAATCATTTTCATTTAATTTTCATAAAAACATCAATGTTTAAAGACTCCAATCCATTTCATACAAAAATCCCAAGATCACATATCATCAAATCCCATGCGTGTGTACAGATCAAGCCGGCGCCTTCCCACGGTCATCACTAGTACTTGAAACAGACAACACTAACACTGTAAGCACAAAGCTTAGTGAGTTTCCCAAAATACCACATATAACACATAGTAGCCACTCGAGGCTATATCTCTGTAGGTCCGTGCACCCAAACTCTGTGAACCCTCAGGTTCTAACTCTATGAACCTTCTGGTTCTAAATCTGTGAACCTTCCGGTTCTAACTCTGTAAACATGCACAACATAAATCACATAGAAATAGTGCAGTACAACACATAACATGCATAGCATACAAATACTCTGTCATATAACTCTGGTTACCTACTCAAGGTAAAGTATAGTGAGAAGACTCACCTCGTATGTCTTGATAACTCGCGAATCCTGGAAATCACTCGTGCCCGCCCCCCCGAGCTATAATCCTCCTATGACATCATATATCTTTAATTAACACTTTTACCACTAAGGTTTACTACCCCTATCAAGTCAACACTGGTCAACTCTGGTCAACGGTCAACAGTCAACTTTGACCGGACTCGGCGAGTCCACTAAAGCGACTCGGCGAGTCTACACGTTTTCACCAACTCTCTAGGATTCTCTTTCGACACGTCGAGTACGCCCCTGACTCGACGAGTTCCACCTGGCATGAATCGCGGGGCCACCGCGACTCAACTCGCCGAGTCTCAAGAACAACTCGGCGAGTTCCAGCTCGACTCAGTCCACCTGTCAACCCTCTCCAATTCTCCCTGACTCACTGAGTCAACCCATAACTCGGCAGGACCACTCACTGAGGGGTTAAGGACAATCTTCATGCTACTCGCCGAGTCTGTTCTTCAGACTCGGCGAGTCCATGCCATGCACCAACTCAATCTCGCTTCTGAGGTCAGATCCGTTTCATCAACTCATAGATCTGGCCCTCCTAAGCTCATTCATCACGTAAAGTCACAGTCTTGGCTACCATGCAACACCAACAAGGCTCTTTTTGAAGAAATGGCCTCTAAGATGGCAACCCTAGTCTCCAACCCAAAAGGAAGGACATAAAGCATGGCATTAGGGACTCTCTGGACCTGCTAAGGTCTAGATCTAGGTACCATATCCCCATGGGACCTCTCACATTTCAATTACAAAGCAAACAAGGCATGAAGAAACCCTAGATCTAACCATATCAACGAAAATACGGAAATAGGCTCTGAATGATACCTCAAGAAGCTTCCCCTGATGAAATGGAAGTAGATCCAAGCTCCCCAACTCTTCTAGCTTGACTTTCCCCTTCCTTTCTTGCAATTACACACAAATATGGTGAATAATGGCCTCGTATCTCACTCACAGGAAACCTCAGCTGCTTTGGGTGCTCTCAAGGTCAAGGTAGCCGCAATGAAGGGCCATAAGGTCCTTTAAATAGGGCTTAGGACCGGGAAATTAGGGTTTCATTAAACAGCGCGGACTTGCCGAGTCCATTCCCTGGACTCGCCGAGTCCAGGCGCGAACCCGCGTCCAAAACCGCGATCCTACTCGGCGAGTTTGAGCTCCAACTCGCCGAGTCCCCTCACAAAATACCAAAAATTATATGATTAGAAGATAACTGGAAATCCGGGCTGTTACAATTCCCCCCCCCCCCAATAGAACTAGACTTCGCCCTCGAAGTCTCGCTCTACAAACAACTCTGGATGCTGCTCACGCATCTCACTCTCCGGCTCCCAGGTCATCTCGGACCCCTTCCGATGCTGCCACTGAACCAAAACCAAGGGTACCTCCTTTTTCCTCAGAACCTTGACCTTCCGATCTCTGATTTCCACTGGTCTCTCGGCATAATTTAGGCTCGCATCCACTTGAATATCCTCCAACGGAACCACTGCCGACTCATCGGCTATACACTTCCGCAGCTGCGACACATGGAAAGTGTCGTGAATCTGTCCCAACTCCGCTGGTAACTCCAAACGATAGGCTACCCGGCCTACCCTCGCGATCACTCGGAATGGTCCAATAAACCAGGGCCCCAACTTGCCCCTCTTCCTGAATCGAATCACTCCTTTCCAAGGAGAGACCTTCAGGAGCACAAAGTCGTTGACCTGAAACTCAAGCTCGGACCAGCGTCTGTCCGCATAATTCTTCTGACGACTCTGAGCGGTCAACAACCTCTGCCTGACCTGCTGGATCTGCTCTGTCGTCTGAAGCACTATCTCTGTACTGCCCATCACGCGCTGACCAACCTCTCCCCAACAAATGGGGGTCCCGCACCTTCTCCCATACAACAGCTCGAAGGGCGGCATACCAATGCTCGAATGATGGATGTTGTTGTAGGAAAACTCTGCCAAGGGCAAGTATGTATCCCAACTTCCCCCGAAATCCAACACACATGCCCGAAGCATATCCTCGAGCGTCTGAATCGTCCGTTCACTCTGCCCGTCCGACTGGGGATGATAGGCGGTACTAAAATGCAACCTAGTACCCAATTCCTCATGAAACTTCTTCCAGAATCTGCATGTGAAACGTACATCCTGATCTGAGACAATCGAGACCGGCATCCCGTGCCGAGACACCACTTCCCTCACGTACATCTCTGCTAACTTCTCTGCGGAAGAACTCTCGCTGATAGCAAGGAAATGAGCACTCTTCGTCAATCTGTCCACAATCACCCAAATTGCATCAACTCCCCTAGCAGTCCTTGGCAATTTGGTGATCAAATCCATAGTGATCTGTTCCCACTTCCATTCGGGAACATCCAACGGTTGCAACTTCCCATGCGGTCTCTGGTGCTCGGCCTTAACCCTACGACAGGTCAAGCACCTCTCAACAAACCACGCAACATCCCTCTTCATACAGGGCCACCAATACTCTTTCCTCAGATCCAAATACATTTTAGTGGCCCCTGGATGGATTGAAAATTTTGACCGATGAGCCTCCTCCATCAATAGGGTACGCATTCCCCCCATAAACGGCACCCAGATACGCCCCTGGAATGTCATAAGCCGCCGACCATCGGTAACAAACTCTGAAATAAATCCAACAACTCGCTCCTTCTTCTGCATCTCGGGTTGCACAGCCTCGGCCTGTGCCCCACGAATGGCGTCCAACACTGGAGCTATCACGGTCAATCTCAAACATACATCCCGCAGCGGGGTGCTCTCCGCCCTGCGGCTCAGTGCATCGGCTACCACATTAGCCTTACCTGGGTGGTACAGGATCTCACAATCATAATCCTTGACCACATCCAACCACCTTCTCTAACGCATATTTAGGTTGGGCTGATCCATCAAATACTTCAAACTCTTGTGGTCCGTGTATATCGTACACCGAACCCCATACAGATAGTGATGCCAAATCTTGAGAGCAAACACCACTACCTCCAACTCTAGATCGTGGGTGGGATATCTCATCTCATGAGGCTTCAGCTGCCTCGATGCATATGCTATCACATGCCCTCTCTGCATCAGCACCGCTCCCAACCCCATAATCGACGCATCACAGTATACCACAAAGTCCTCCATCCCATCCGGGAGGGCTAACACCGGGGCTTCGCACAACCTTTGGCGAACTGTCTCAAAGGAGGCCTGCTGCTCGGGGCCCCATGAAAAAGCAACACCCTTCTGGGTCAATCTGGTGAGTGGCACTACGATCTTGGAGAAATCCTTGATAAACCTCCGATAATACCCTACCAATCCTAGGAAACTCCTGATCTCGGGGGGTGACCTTGGCACCTCCCAACTCATCACCGCCTCAACTTTGGCCGGATCGACCAATATCCCTTCCTGGTTAACGAGATGTCCTAAGAACTGGACCTCCCGCAACCAGAAATCACACTTGGAGAATTTGGCATAAAGCTTCTCCGATCTCAGAACTCCGAGAACCTCTCTCAAATGCTCCTCATGCTGCTCTCTAGATCTCGAATATACCAGAATGTCGTCGATAAACACAATCACTGACCGATCCAGCATCAGCCTACACACTCGGTTCATGAGATCCATGAACACCGCCGGGGCATTGGTGAGCCCAAAAGGCATCACCACAAACTCATAATGCCCATAACGCGTCCTGAACGCTGTCTTCTGGACGTCCTCATCCCGCACCCTCACCTGATGGTATCCAGACCTCAAATCGATCTTGGAGAACCAAGATGCTCCCTGCAACTGATCGAACAAATCGTCAATCCTCGACAATGGGTAACGGTTCTTGACCGTCAGCTTGTTCAACTCCCGGTAATCAATGCACATCCGGTGTGAACCATCCTTCTTCTTGACAAACAGGATAGGCGCTCCCCACGGCGAGCTGCTCGGCCGAATAAACCCCTTCCCCAACAGCTCCTGAAGCTGCGAGGATAACTCTTGCATCTCTGGAGGTGCAAGACGATAAGGCACCTTGGTGATAGGTGCGGCCCCCGGAACCAAATCGATACTGAACTCTACTTGCCTCACGGGAGGCACACCCGGCAACTCCTCTGGAAATACATCCGGAAACTCACGCACTATCGGAACCTCCTCCACTGACCCCGGCCTCTCAGAATGAACCCGCGTATCTGACACATACGCCACAAAACCCTTACAGCCCTGCTGTAGACACTGCCTCACCCTAGCGGCCGAACAAAATGTTGACCCAGAACGGGTACCCTCGCCGTACACCGTAAGAACTCCCCCACTAGGGTCTCGGATGGTCACCAACTGTCGCTCGCAGTCAATAATCGCACCGAACCTGCTCAACCAGTCCATGCCCACGTTGACACAGACATCACCCATCGCAATAGGAATCAAATCAATTGGGAACTCAACACCGAAAATCTCGAATACGCACCCACGGATCACCTCCGTGGCATATATCACCCTCTCATCAGCTATGGAAACCTTCAGAGGCCGACTCAGCGCCTCGCGACTGACACTGATATGCTGACTAAAAGCCAAAGATACAAAAGAATGACTCGCACCCGAGTCAAATAACACCAAGGCAGGTACATAATTCACAAGAAAAGTACCTACGCATAACATAATATAAGCATAATATTTCAACATCAAAATAAATATACGAAAGAATACATACCAGCCACGACATCGGGCGCTGCGCGAACCTCCTCCGCGGTCAACTGAAAGGCTCTCCCTCGTGCCCTTGGCGCCTCGGCTTTCACTGGCCGATCCTCGGTAGCTCTGATGGCGGCAGGGGCAGATCCCTGAGGTGCTCCCTGAGCTGATCCCTGCAACTGTGGACACTCCGCCTTCCGGTGTCCGGTCTGATTGCAGTGAAAACACACTACAAACCCCTTGGGGCAGTCCTTGGTCATACACCCCTCCTTGCCACACTTGTAGCAAGACCCAGCTCTACAGACTCCATCATGACTCTTGCCGCACCTTCCACAAGTGCGGCCCTTCTGGCTCCCAAATTTGGGATCAACGGGCTTCGCCCGCTTGGCTGTCGGCTGGGACTGTGCCGGTCGCCGATCCCTCCCTTGAGACTCAGCATCCTCCCTGGCCTGAGTCTCTAGATCAATCTCCCTCTTCCGGGCATTTGCCTGAAGCTCGGAAAATGTCCTGTACGAGGAGTTCGCCACGAACTCCCTGATGTCATGCCTCAAGATACTCAGATATCGGCTCATGTGTGCCTGCTCCGTAGACACGTGCTCAGGGCAGAACATCACCCTCTCATGGAACATCCTGGTAATCACCGTAACAGACTCAGTGCCCTGCTTGAGGGTCAGAAACTCCTGGGCCAAACGCTCCCTCTCCACCTAGGGAACGTACTTGTCTCGGAACATAGCAGTGAACCTTTCCCAGGTCACTGCCGCAAGCTCAGTAGGCGTAAAGTGCGCCGTCAAAAACTTCCACCAGTCCTTCGCTCCCAAGCGAAGCTGGTTCAACGCGAACCGAACTCTCAAGTGCTCAGGAGATAAGCAAGTGAAGAAACACCCCACTATATCAGAAATCCATCTCATAGCTGCCACCGGGTCCTGGGTCCCATCAAACTCTGGTGGTTTTGTGTTGCTGAACTCTCGGAACAGCAACACATCACCACCCTGCAGCCTCGCAGCAGCAACCGCTGCGGTGGCCGCCACAACAGCAGCCTCAGAAAGAGCAGCATAACGCTCGTCGAAGATCTCAATCAGCGTGGTCTTGATAGACCCGAACATCTCTGGTATCTCTGCCTTGATGGCCGCAGCCACCTCCTCGTGAATGATCTGACGAATCTCCTCATCACTAACCCCGCTGCTCTCAGGCATATGACGCGTCCTCACCATGATCGATCTCTGAAAAACAACATACGATGAATTAGAACCCATTCGAGTATATTCACACTCGACAACTCATCCCTCCTTGGTCCTTGGTATTCCCAAGATGCTTACTTGGGCTGTACTCCGCTCCGGTGCTTTCAGTAGTACGGGCCCAATACTACTGTCCGCACCGTATCAGAATACACCCCAAGTCCTCCTCTTCGGATCCCAATTTCCACGTACTCTATCATGCATAGGCCACTCTCTAATAGATCCCTCACAAGCCCCTCGTTGCTACCTACTCACTCTCAAGCATCTCATAGCAACTCACCTCTTCCTAGGCTAAGGCATCACAACTCAGGCCACTCTAGCCCTAATAGGAATACCTAGCCTACTCTAGCATGTGAATACATCATATCAATATCAATATCACATAACATGAGGGTATTTTGGGAAATCATCGTTTGGGCGCGGACTGATCGTACACACAACTCTGCTCTGCGTTATTTCAAAAAAAATCTTTTACTCTTTTTGAAAATACTTCTCAAATCCTCAGTTTGAGTTCAAATACGCCCGAAGGTGTACTCGAATCCCTCAAACCAAGGCTCTGATACCAACTTGTAACACCGTAAATTTCTAAATAACTTTTCCGCATAAATTAAAATCATTTTCATTTAATTTTCATAAAAACATCAATGTTTAAAGACTCCAATCCATTTCATACAAAAATCCCAAGATCACATATCATCAAATCCCATGCGTGTGTACAGATCAAGCCGGCGCTTTCCCACGGTCATCACTAGTACCTGAAACAGACAACACTAACACTGTAAGCACAAAGCTTAGTGAGTTTCCCAAAATACCACATATAACACATAGTAGCCACTCGAGGCTATATCTCTGTAGGTCCGTGCACCCAAACTCTGTGAACCCTCAGGTTCTAACTCTATGAACCTTCTGGTTCTAACTCTGTGAACCTTCCGGTTCTAACTCTGTAAACATGCACAACATAAATCACATAGAAATAGTGCAGTACAACACATAACATGCATAGCATACAAATACTCTGTCATATAACTCTGGTTACCTACTCAAGGTAAAGTATAGTGAGAAGACTCACCTCGTATGTCTCGATAACTCGCGAATCCTGGAAATCACTCGTGCCCGCCCCCCGAGCTATAATCCTCCTATGACATCATATATCTCTAATTAACACTTTTACCACTAAGGTTGACTACCCCTATCAAGTCAACACTGCTCAACTCTGGTCAACGGTCAACAGTCAACTTTGACCGGACTCGGCGAGTGCACTAAAGCGACTCGGCGAGTCTACACGTTTTCACCAACTCTCTAGGATTCTCTTTCGACACGTCGAGTACGCCCCTGACTCGACGAGTTCCACCTGGCATGAATCGCGGGGCCACCGCGACTCAACTCGCCGAGTCTCAAGAACAACTCGGTGAGTTCCAGCTCGACTCAGTCCACCTGTCAACCCTCTCCAATTCTCCCTGACTCACTGAGTCAACCCATAACTCGGCAGGACCACTCACTGAGGGGTTAAGGACAATCTTCATGCTACTCGCCGAGTCTGTTCTTCAGACTCGGCGAGTCCATGCCATGCACCAACTCAATCTCGCTTCTGAGGTCAGATCCGTTTCATCCACTCATAGATCTGGCCCTCCTAAGCTCATTCATCACGTAAAGTCACAGTCTTGGCTACCATGCAACACCAACAAGGCTCTTTTTGAAGAAATGGCCTCTAAGATGGCAACCCTAGTCTCCAACCCAAAAGGAAGGACATAAAGCATGGCATTAGGGACTCTCTGGACCTGCTAAGGTCTAGATCTAGGTACCATATCCCCATGGGACCTCTCGCATTTCAATTACAAAGCAAACAAGGCATGAAGAAACCCTAGATCTAACCATATCAACGAAAATACGGAAATAGGCTCTGAATGATACCTCAAGAAGCTTCCCCTGATGAAATGGAAGTAGATCCAAGCTCCCCAACTCTTCTAGCTTGACTTTCCCCTTCCTTTCTTGCAATTACACACAAATATGGTGAATAATGGCCTCGTATCTCACTCACAGGAAACCTCAGCTGCTTTGGGTGCTCTCAAGGTCAAGGTAGCCGCAATGAAGGGCCATAAGGTCCTTTAAATAGGGCTTAGGACCGGGAAATTAGGGTTTCATGAAACAGCGCGGACTTGCCGAGTCCATTCCCTGGACTCGCCGAGTCCAGGCGCGAACCCGCGTCCAAAACCGCGATCCTACTCGGCGAGTTTGAGCTCCAACTCGCCGAGTCCCCTCACAAAATACCAAAAATTATATGATTAGAATATACCTGGAAATCCAGGCTGTTACATAACTATACATACATATACATGCAATTGATAATAAATATAACAGAGCTTAAGTAAAAGTATTTGATAAGTATAAAATTTGGTAAAACAGTTTGAAGCAAAACAATTTGGTAAACAGTTTGAACAGTAAGAAAATCACTGATTTTGTAGTTATTAATCACATGTGATTGATGTAATAACTATAAGTATTCAACTTGTATTCCCCCATAAAGCATTTAAAAACATTTAAATCATTGATTAAGGGGTATGAACTCACCTGTACTGAGTGGATTGGATTGAAGTGTCGGATACGATGCTAGGTGACAAGTGGAGACTTGTACACACACAACGAGCCTAGTTATCATATAATCAATATATAAATAAGTAATTAGGCACTTTATCTCTAATAATTTAAGTTAAGACACTCTAGAACATTGTAACACTTTGTTTCAAGTGTTAAAGATCATAAGGGTTGCAACCAAGAGAGTTAGGGCATAGCTAGTGAGTTTGGGGTTCAAGGAACACTCCATTAGGGACTTTACGGTCTTATGCTCACTAGCAAAAGGGTTTACGGTCGTAAACCCTTGGGTTTACGGTCGTAAGCTCACCCCCTTTGTGACCATTTGTTGTTTGAAGCTTTAAGAGTCCCTAGAAGCCTTTCTACTTGATGTATGTGACCATGGAAGGAACTAGGGCACCATTTCACTCCTAAATGGAGTTTACGGTCCCTTTAGCATTTTCCTTTGAGTTTACTACCGTAAAATCATAAGTTTTATGGTATTTGGGGTGTTTTCAAGTCCTTAGCTCATCATGGTAATAGTCTAGGTTAGATTATAGGCATAAGGAATAAATATGGGGCATTTATACCCCTTTTGGGGTGTTTATGGTTTTGGGAGATCCCCAAACCGTAAACACATATAAATGAGTGTCTCTTTGTTCTTTTTTGTGATAAACACTTCAAGTAATGATCTAGACAAGTCCCTAAGGCATTGTGAAGCACCTAGACATCCTAAAGCACCCTTTGGCACTATACTTGGTGTTTACGGTTTTGGAAGCCTCCCAAAACCGTGAACACCTTGTTCTTGGTGTTCTTGGAACTTTTCCTTGATATTAAGATGTATAGCAAGCTTTAAATGACTCTAGGATAGAAGTACTTACTTTGTGGAAGCTTGAAATGAATTAAAAGTCCAAGAACACTAGTGTGTGTTCTTGGTGTTCTTGGTGTTTTGGAAATCTAATCAAAACATGAAATTTGATGGATTAAAGGATGTATAATCAGTAGTTGTTATGTTATATCAACTAATCAAGTCGAGAAACACTTACATTTTCGGGAAATTGGGCGAAAACCGAGATGATACTTGAGAGAGTTTGGAGTTCACTCTTTAGGGTGAAAATGAGAAGTGATGCACTTTGGGGAGTAAACTCATGCTTAAGCATGAGTTTACAGTTTTTGGGGGTAGTTTACGGCCCAAACATTAAAGTTTGGCCGTGAACTTCTAAGCTACGTGGTATTCGCGGTTTAGAAATTTCAAGACCCGAGACGACACATTCTTTCACCCGTTCATTTAAAGAATAGTTATTATAATAGTCAAACGAACTTTAAATTTGTTAAAAACAAATAGAACTGAAATTGACTTATAATATGATGTGATTGACTTTTAGGGTTTGCCCGAATGAAAATTTCGAGTTGTCACATCATCCCCCTGTTAAAGGGAATTTCGTCCCGAAATTAAAGTCTAAGAAAATAAAGTATTTACAAATAACTAAGTAAAAAGATGAGGATATTTCAGTTTCATCTGATCCTCTCGCTCCCAAGTGAATTCAGGTCCCCGCTTGGCGTTCCAGCGAACCTTCACTATCGGGA
Organism: Lactuca sativa; assembly: GCF_002870075.4. Classification (NCBI taxonomy): domain Eukaryota; kingdom Viridiplantae; phylum Streptophyta; class Magnoliopsida; order Asterales; family Asteraceae; genus Lactuca; species Lactuca sativa. Next base: position 240,162,347 of record NC_056630.2, read on the forward strand.
TACGACTTTGTTTCGTTTGCTTGACCTCTCGGTCCATGATCTCTACTGGTTCTTCCACGAAGTTGAGGCTCTCGTTGATCTCTATCTCATCGATTGGGATTACAAGAGTCTCGTCGGACAGACACTTTTTCAAGTTCGATACGTGGAAGGTAGAATGTACATTACTGAGTTCGCGCGGTAAGTTAAGTTTGTAAGCTACAGGGCCGATTCTTGCGAGAATCTTGAAAGGCCCAATGTACCTTGGATTTAGCTTTCCACGCTTTATGAAGCGTATAAAGCCCTTCCATGGTGAGACCTTCAATATCAGCATAGCTTTTCTGTCGGTCCTTGGAGGCTTTCAATCGTTCACGGATCTGAACAATCTTCTCCGTCGTTTCCCGTATGATCTCCAGACCTGTGAGAGTGCTGTCAGGAACTCGTCCTTTAGCTAACTAGGTATCACCCACCTCAGCCCAGCACAGAGGGGATCTGCACTTTTGGCCATAGAGGGCCTCGAATGGTGCAGCCTTTATGCTCGTGTGATAACTGTTGTTGTAGGAAAATTCGACAAGGGGTAAATGAGTATCCCATGCTTTCCCAAAGTCGATCACACAGGCTCGCAACATATCTTCCAAGGTTTGTATAGTTCTCTCACTTTGCCCGCCTGTCTTTGGATGGTAGGCTGTACTCATGTCCAGCCTAGTTCCTAAGGAACTTTGTAGCGACTGCCAGAACCGCGAAGTAAATCTACTATCTCTGTCCGAGATAATGGATAAGGGAACACCTTGTAGTCGTACAATCTCCCTAATGTAAGTTCTTGTAAGCTTCTCCATCTTGTCTGTTTCTTTGATCGGCAGTAAGTGTGCAGACTTGGTCAATCTATCAACGATGACCCATATGGTATCAAGTCCACCCGTTGTCTTGGGCAACTTGGTTATGAAATCCATAGTAATCCGCTCCCACTTCCATTCCGGTATCTCCGGCTGTTGTAGTAGACCGGAGGGTTTCTAGTATTCGACCTTGACCTTGGTGCAAGTAAGGCATTTACTCACGAAGGTAGCAATTTCTACTTTCATGTTAGGCCAACAGTATAACTTTTTAAGATCCAGATACATATTATCTGAACCCGGGTTCACGGAATAACAAGTGTTGTGCGCCTAGTTCATGACCAAGTCTCTGAACCCACCTAGTTTCGGGGTCCGGATCCGATCCATGAAATAATAAGCTCCGCCACCCTTAACCTCCAAGTTCTTATCCATCCCCCTTAGGGATTCACCTGCCACGTTTTCAGGCTTCAAAGCGTCGAGCTGAGCCGCCTTAACTTGTGTGGACAAGTGTGAATAGATAATCATAGTCAATGATTTGACTCTACGACCAGAATATTCTTTCCGACTTAGGGCGTCAGCTACTACATTGGCTTTACCCGGATGATAACGAATTTCGCATTCGTAGTCACTGAGTAGCTCGACCCACCATCGTTGTCTCATGTTGAGCTCCTTCTGGTCGAAAATGTGTTGCAAGCTTTTATGGTCTGTAAAGATAGTGCTCTTTGTACCGTATAGGTAATGTCTCCAGATCTTCAGAGCAAACACAATTTCTCCTAGTTCAATATCGTGGGTCGTGTAGTTGACCTCATGTGTATTCAATTGTCTCGAGGCATAGGCGATGACCTTACCTCGCTGCATCAGAACACATCTGAGCCTTTGATTCAATGCATCGCAATAGACTACGAAGTCTTCTATCCCTTCAGGGAGGGATAGTACTGGTGTGGTGCACAAGGCTCGTTTGAGAGTTTGGAACGCTCTCTCCTACTTCTCTTCCCGGTCAAAGGCCACGCCATTCTGGGTCAGTGTTGTAAAAGGTTTCGCTATATGGGATAAGTTCTGAATGAACCTGTGCTAGTAGCCAGCGAGGCCTAGAAATTGACGAATTTCTATAGGCGTCTTCGGTGCTGACCAGTTCTTAATGGCTTTGATTTTGGAAGGGTCCACGTGTATTCCCTCTTCGCTAACCACGTGCCCTAAGAATTTGACTCGTCGAATCCAAAATTCGCATTTCGAGAACTTCGCGTAGAGCTTCTCCGAACGCAATGTTTCGAGGACTTGTCGTAGATGTTGACTATGCTCCTCCTTATTACGAGAGTAGATAAGTATGCCATCGATCTAGATGATGAAGAAATGTTCCAAGTAAGGATGACACACCCGATTCATTCAGTCCATGAATATTGTGGGCACGTTTGTTAATCCAAACGGCATCACTACGAATTCGTAGTGCCCATAACGAGTTTGGAAGGCTGTCTTCGGAACATCCTCCCCTAGCACTCGTAGTTGGTGATATCCGAATCTTAATTCGATTTTTGAAAAGAAGTTCGCCCCTTGAATTTGATCAAATAAATTGTCGATTCGAGGCAACGGATAACGATTTTTGACGGTAAGTTTGTTGAGCTCCCTGTAGTCGATGCACATATGAAACGATCCGTCTTTCTTCTTGACGAACAAAACTGGAGCTCCCCAGGGTGAGAAGCTTGGTCTTATAAATCCCTTGTTGAGCAGTTCGTTAAGTTGACAGGACAATTCTTGCATCTCTGCAAGTGCTAGACGATAGGGCGATTTGGCTATGGGGGTAGCCCTTGGAACTAAGTCGATTCGGAACTCGACTTGACGTTGCGGAGGTAATCCCGGGAGTTCTTCTGGAAAGATGTCGGGAAAGTCGCGTACTATTGGAATGTTCTGAATGTCCTTCGTTTCTTGGCTCACGTCCACCACATGAGCAAGGAATGCTTGACATTCCTTCCGTAAGAATTTCTAAGCTTGAATGCTCGAGATGATACGAAGGTTCGTGCCGGTTTTGCCACCATAAACTACTAAGGTTTCGCCAGACAGCAGAATAAGGCGAACAACCTTTTTGTAACACATGATATCGGTACGATGAAGACTTAACCAATCCATGCCGATAATGACGTCGAAATTTTTAATTGAGACCGACATGAGATCGATCGAAAATGAATGGCTATCTAAAGTTAGGGTACACCCTATGAATATACTGCTAGTGCTCTCTGTCTTGCCATTAGCCATTTCTACAGTGAACAGTTCTTTAAGTGCTCGTGATTTTTGCTTAAGTAAATTGGCAAATTTTTGGTTCACGAAGCTTCTCTCCGCTCCACTATCAAATAGTATGCATGCATAAGCGTTATCGAGGAGAAACGTACCAGTGACCACTGTGGGGTTGAAAACTGCTTCCTCATGGCCTATGGCCAAAACTCTTGCCACTCCACCGGCAAACCCTGCCTTCGGGAAGTTCCTTTTGTAGTGGCCTACCTCGCCACATCCGTAGCAAGCTTGGCCTACTCCTGCACCGGGGACTTGGTTGATTGGCTTCGCCGGAGCTTTACAGAAACGATCAGTGTGCCCCTTCCTGTTGCAGTTCATACACTGCATTTCCCGGCAGGTGCCGACGTGATGGAAGTTGCATTTGTTACACTTGGGCAAACTTCCAGCATACTACTTTACCGGAGCAGCAACGGCAGGTGCTATCGCAGCATGTACTGCCATGACCTGCTGCTTTTTGGCAGCCTTTGTCTTTTTTTTTTGTCATCCCAGAACTTCCGCTTGGAATCAGCGGTTCTTGTGGGTTCTGAGATGGCCAGGGTTGTTGTTGTTGCGGCCGGGGTACGAACCCCATGGTCTATGAGTCGCTGTGCCAATCACTTGGCACTATCAAATGTAGTGGGGTGTGATGCCAAGACATTTCCCTGGTATGGTGGCACCAGCCCCCATATGTACCTCTCAATCTTCTTTCCCTCTGTATGAACCATGTTGGGACAGAGGGCCACCAGTTCGCAGAATCTGGCGGTGTAGGCGGTTACGTTGGAGCCCTTCATGGTTAGGCTCCACAGTTCTTCCTCCAGCTTCTGAATCTCGCCCCTCGGGCAGTACTCCTCAATCATGAGGTCTTTCAAGGTATCCCAGCCCATAGCATTAGCCGATATTAGAGATAGCGACTTAACATGGCTATTCCACCATGTTAGGGATTTGGTTTCAAAGGTGCAAGCAGCGAACTTGACCTTGCTCTCCTCTGGACAGGAGCAGATTTCGAAAACCGATTTGGTTTTCTCGAACCATTTCGAGAGGGAAATGACTCTGCCAGTCCCTTTGAAGGACATTGGCTTACATTTGGTGAAGTCCTTGTAGGAGCACTCTTTCAAGCGCACCGGGATTTCACCATGAGTTGATAGGACAGGGGTTCCTCCTCCAGTGGAACCTGATGAATGATATTGAGCCATGGTTGTAGCCACAGCCGCAGCTACGACAACATTTAGAGTTATCGTGTCGAACTGAGGAGTAGGTGGTTGAGGAGGTGGTGTTTCGTTATTAGGGTTTCTCCTTGGATTTCTGCGAGGTGGCATCTTTGATCTATAAGTTTATGAAGATGAAAACATTGATAAGAATTTAATGGAAGAATTGATGAAAATGACTCATGGACTAACTCTTCATAGCCCAACAATACGATTGAATGTAGATCTAGAACTAATAGATTGTCACATTTGGATAATAATTTCCATAAGATTAGGTACCTGTCAATATTACTGGAATTGCATATGTAACAAGCTCGGGAAAGATGACCTACAGTAAGAGGCCTTACATCAACCAAAATGGGAAAATTTTGACAGAATTACAACCTAACCAAGACCTAACAGGCCTATGATTTACAAAGATAGGGAATTAGACCAAAGTTTTACATAACTAGGTTATATCCAAAAGAGAGAAGTTGATGAGAATCTATCAGCGACGAGAACTACCAGAGTGAGTTCTTGATCCCGACAGGAGATGTTCTATGTCCTTCATGCGCCTATCAGCTCTTGCTTGGTGAGCTCGAAGTTCTATGACTTCAGCTCGGGTTTCCCTCCAAAGAGTTGCATTGTGAACCATAGCCCTTTCATGAGCAGACTCTAGTTGCTGAATGCGGACAGTGTTAATGCCAGAATTGGCGTCAATCTCCAAGACTCGATTGATAGTTGATTGACCCAGTATCGTGTTCCGAGAAATCCTACGAATCATGACAGGTAGGACCCTGTCAGCAGAACCTCCCTCAGTAATGTTGTAGAAACTTCTGTCTCCATTGTAGGGAATGGATTGACCCTGTTCCTGGCTCCATGTCGTTGCCCACAGAGGTGTGGGTCCTTGAAATGCGGGTCGGGGGTTGTTATTTGGGGCTTGACCTACTTGAGGTAGATTGTTGACTTCGGGCTCGGAGTTAGGTCCATCCGAGAAGCCTTCAGCTTGATGATCATCCAAAGGGATTTGATGCTCATCATCAGACTCTGCTTCAAGCCATCTAGCATTGTCGTTGGGTGGAAAGTACGGGTCGTCATGATGATGGAATCCGGCCATGATATCTATGCGAGAAAAGGGGTAAGGAAATAAATTAATCAACGAGCTAACTAGATAATTATAAGGTGATCTTTATCAGTTACTCCAATACTTTTCTAGAGCATACCAATAAAGACCTTTAGTTCTCAAATAAGTAATTATAGTAACACAAAATACTCCTATAGTATTTTAAGTTTAATGTTATGTTCTACTCTTCTTATTATGGTAGTGTTGGTAAGTTTTTGGACTTGTTGCAACCTCACAACCATCCTTAGGCACATGCTAGTCACTCCTCGGATAATGTAATTGATCAGGCTACATCTTCCTAGGGTTGACCATATGTATCCAAGTCTACTTGTGATGTCCAACAATCGTAATACTTTTGTAGTGTCCTAGTGACACTGATTTTAGTATGAATGCAGGTATGTATGCTTAGTTAAATATTTTATTATTTAAAAGTATAAACTCTTTATCAGATTATTTTAATCCCGCTTGTGTTTATAGTTTGTATATCTTTTATGGGTTGATACACTCAATTCACTATAAACAATGCTCTGATACCAATCTGTCACACCCCAAAACCTGAACGACGGAATCGTTCGGGGGTGGAGGACGTCATGTATAGTATCACAACAATGCAAAGTAGTAAACAAGCAACAACATCATCCATTGCATTAATAATATAATTTCATACAAGTGTGTTCTATCAAGTTATATAGACACCAAAAAGTACACCAAAATAAAATAGGAGTCTTGAACAAGCTCCATCTTCTCAAAAACCTGGCATCGATACCTGTCTACTGGCGACCTGAAAATACAAGTTATTTTGAAAGCAAGTATCATCTTTAAAGCTGGTGAGATCATAAGTATATTAGTGTCTGAGTTTGTATGAAAGCATTTGTAAGATGTTTGTAAGATGTAATGTATAAGTTTTGTAAAGTTTTTATTTGTTTGAACTATCCTAGAAAACCCTATGTTTCCTACTAAGAGTGTGTATTTTCCCAAATCCGACTATCATTAACCAAAAATCATGCTTTAGTGATGACAAAGATAAATGCTCGGCCGGGCTAGGGCTAATTTGATTTGTTCAATTAGTCAGTCGTCATAAATCGGAAGTCGAGAAATGGTACAGAGAGAATGATTAGAAATCATGTCTTATACGATATCTAGAATGGAGGAATATATGATCCCTTATCTAAAGGACACACGTATCTGATAGGATCAGAGTTGACAGCGGCTTTGGAAAGCTACGATTGCAGATCAGGATCTAAAGTCATACGCATAATAGTTATTAGACTTATCCAAGTGGGAGACTGTTGGATTAGTGTCTAAGTCCATAACTATTTTGGTATGTACTTGACCCGATGGTGCATGGTCCTTTTGGGTTGCCTTCACCAAAGCAACTTGATAGGATGAATTATGGAGAGAAAGGATTAAATATGATTTATTAATATATTATGGGAATAATATATTAAAGGAGAAATCATATTGTTTAATTAATATTAGTCAAGAATTAATTGATAATTAATTTTGTGGCTAAAAGAGATTAATTAAACTTAAGGGACTGGAATTGTAATTATAAGATAATTGCAATTGGGCTATGGATTATCTTATTATATAAGGTTGGACGAATTCTATGGGGAAACCCATTAGAAATCATCCAAGGCCTTTAAGAAAGGAATCCATGGGCTGCTTAGGGCTTAAGCAGTCAGATTAGGGTTTCCTAGTTTAAACCCTAATAGCCTACATGTATAAATAGCACCCTTAAGCCCCAAAAACGTGATGATGAGATCCTCTAGGGTTTTGGATGATTTTGGGCAGCCTCCACTCTCCTTGTTCTTCATCCTCTTGCTCTTGGTGTTTGTGATCCATTAAAGGAGTGACATTTGTGACTCTAAGCTTTCTAAAGTCATTACAAGGAGGAATTGTGATTGTTATTGCTACATAACAATCAAGGTAATATCTTAAACCCATTACTATGTTAATATCAATTATCATATGCTAGAATTAGGGTTTATAGTCTTGGATGAATTGCATGTACAATAGAGAAACCTAGATCCAAGCTTTAGGGTTTGTATGAGCACATAGGATGTTCTTATGATCAAAACCCAACAAAAACGGTCATGGCAGGTAGTGCCATGACCCGTTTAATAGCTCACATAATTGAATGTAATGTATATGTCATGTATGTGCTAGCTGTATTGTGTGTTCTTTCTCTGTCTAGCCTGTATGTTTGTTTCTCATCACTATGTATTATGTTTGTTTCTCATCACTATGTATTATGTTTGTTTCTCATCACTATGTTCTATGTTTGTTTCTCATCACTATAAGTTATGACTCATGTATGAACTGACTGTTTGTATAATTCATTGTTCTAGTATTAGTATTAGTAAAACCCTAAACTACGCCTATTGTAGTTTACTAGTAATATAACTTGTATGTATCAACATGGGAGTATACCCTTGCTACCAAGGGTATTGAATTGACTAGAAGAACCTTTATTACTATATATGTACACATGATATATAACTAATATTTTAACGACCTTCGGATGGGTACCCGATACCCCACCAGACCACTTCTCAACGGCGAAAAGGAAATAGGGCGGACAGGCCTTCCTAAGCCTTTTAAACATTGCTTATATAACTATACATACATATACATGCAACTGATAATAAATATAATAGAGCTTAAGTAAAAGTATTTGATAAGTATAAAATTTGGTAAAACAGTTTGAAGCAAAACAATTTGGTAAACAGTTTGAACAGTAAGAAAATCATTGATTTTGTAGTTATTAATCACATGTGATTGATGTAATAACTAGAAGTATTCAAATTGTATTCCCCCTATAAAGCGTTTAAAAACATTTAAATCATTGATTAAGGGGTATGAACTCACCTGTACTGAGTGGATTTGATTGAAGTGTCGGATACGATGCTAGGTGACAAGTGGAGACTTGTACACACACAATGAGCCTAGTTATCATATAATCAATATATAAATAAGTAATTAGGCACTTTATCTCTAATAATTTAAGTTAAGACACTCTAGAACATTGTAACACTTTGTTTCAAGTGTTAAAGATCACAAGGGTTGCAACCAAGTGTTGTAGGGAATAGCTAGTGAGTTTGGGGTTCAAGGAACACTCCATTAGGGAGTTTATGGTCTTATGGTCACTAGAAAAAGGGTTTACGGTCGAAAACCCTTGCGTTTACGGTCGTAAGCTCACCCCCTTTGTGACCATTTGTTGTTTGAAGCTTTAAGAGTCCCTAGAAGCCTTTCTACTTGATGTATGTGACCATGGAAGGAACTAGGGCACCATTTCACTCCTAAATGGAGTTTATGGTCCCTTTACCATTTTAATTATATTTTACTACCGTAAACTCATAAGTTTTATGGTATTTGGGGTGTTTTTAAGTCCTTAGCTCATCATGGTAATAGTCTAGGTTAGATTCTAGGCATAAGGAATAAATATGAGGCATTTATACCCCTTTTGGGGTGTTTATGGTTTTGGGAGATCCCCAAACCGTAAACACATATAAATGAGTGTTTCTTTGTTCTTTTATGTGATAAACACTTCAAGGAATGATCTAGACAAGTCCCTAATGCATTGTCAAGCACCTAGACACCCTAAAGCACCCTTTGGCACTATACTTGGTGTTTACGGTTTTGGAAGCCTCCCAAAACCGTGAACAACTTGTTCTTGGGACTTTTCCTTGATATTAAGATGTATAGCAAGCTTTAAATGACTCTAGGATAGAAGTACTTACTTTGTGGAAGTTTGAAATGAACTAAAAGTCCAAGAACACTAGTGTGTGTTCTTGGTGTTTTGGAAATCTAATCAAAACATGAAATTTGATGGATTAAAGGATGTATAATCACTAGTTGTTATGTTATATCAACTAATCAAGTCGAGAAACACTTACATTTTCGGCAAATCGGGCGAAAACCGGGATGATACTTGAGAGAGTTTGGAGTTTACTCTTTAAGGTGAAAATGAGAAGTGATGCACTTTGGGGAGTAAACTCATGCTTAAGCATGAGTTTACGGTTTTTGGGGGTAGTTTACGGCCCAAACATTAAAGTTTGGCCGTGAACTTCTAAGCTACGTGGTATTCGTGGTTTAGAAATTTCAAGACCCGAGACGACACATTCTTTCACCCGTTCATTTAACGAATAATTATCATAATAGTCAAACGAACTTTAAATTTGTTAAAAACAAATAGAACTGAAATTGACTTGTAATAAGAAGTGATTGACTTTTAGGGTTTGACCGAATGAAAATTTCGAGTTGTCACAAGAGTCTTCATTTTAATGTACATTAAACTCATAGGTTATGAATACGAAAGGTTTTGAATAATTTCAAAACTTGCCCTCAAGTTTTGGAATTTGTAAAGTCACCCCCATGTACACTTTAATTCCAAACCCTAGAATTTTAAAAGGTTAAAATTCAAACTTTATGGACTTCATTAAATTAATTAAAGTGTTTAATTAAAAGAGTTAATAATTCCATAAAGACATGGTTTAAGTTTAATTAAATTAATAGTATAGTTTAATTAATAGATTAAACCACCAAGTATTTTAAGTGTTTAAAATACACCCTTATACTATTATTATAATTTTAATTATATAGATATGTATAAGATAAAGTTAATCTTACCATTAGTAGGCCTCATTCACGAAGTCGGTCTATAAGGGGGGTATAAGGTTACTGCCTATAAAATGGCAATTTAATGGGTGTCCACTCTCACCCACCGCTTCCTTGACTAGTGGAGGGTCGTTAGCCGAACAGGTAAGATAGGACTATAATTCTCCCTTCATTAAATGTATAATGATAAATACTAAGTAACTAAACACTTTTAAATTCCCAATCTTAGTTACTTAGGAAAATGTGAAATAGGTGCTAACCCATGAAATTACAGTTTGTACCTTACCAAGTCGTTAGTAGAGCATGTGTGGCTAACCGCCATGCTAACAAGGACTAGTAAGAGTGGAAAAGTGTAAATTGGCTTTCTTATAGATCGGTGGAGTGTGTGTGGTTAACCGGCACATCGATTAGGTGATAAAGTTAAGGGTACCAAGTCAATTTGCATGGTTATTCACACCTTGTTTGTGATCCTCGGCATCCTAGTCACAAACATGAGAGGACACAATCAACATTCAAACATGCCATTGAAAAGTTCAATGTATCTCAAAAGATCTAGGAGTTTCAAATCCAATTAAAACTTAATTATATTTCGTTTTTCATGGTGGAAATTGGTAAATCGACCTACCTTCAAATTTTTTATAATTTGGATTACAGCATCCATCTTCCAGTTATAAATAGGTTGTTGGGTCCAAGCCTTAATATTTCATATTGGGTGTTATATTAAGGACTTTAAATCAACTAACTTGAATTTCTCCCTTACAGATGTCTAGTTTAAACAACTATGGTCTTCCCAAATATTTAGGAACAAGCTTCCTAATGAAGATGATATCCGAAAAGGCAATCAAGGTGAAAGACTAATCCCTTTATTGAGCACTAATGGGACTGGAAATCATACTTCATTTCCTCCACCTCCTTCAATAATTCTCCCTATCCCACAAGTTTCAAGACTTGAATAGTTCTAAGTCACTCAATCCCTATTGGCAATAAAAGTCTTTATATGATTACATCTTAGAGGTTAAGCCACATATTGACAAGCCGGGAGAGTCAGGTGTCAAAGTCTTGAGGAAAGTTGGTTGTTGATTAGGTTCTTTAGTCACTTCCTGATAACAGACTATGACATGACCCTTAATGATCTTACATGTTTGCTTGATGATGCTGAATCAACAATGATTTGGAGCATTGGTAAAGCAAATTAGATTGGAAGATCTACTTCCCAAACCTATTTGGACATTGACATTGGTGGCATTGGAAGTCTAGAAAAACTTTCTCTTCCCAATTGAAAGGGATCGACCATGGTCAAGTCGTTTGACCTAATGGTAAAGAGAAATGCTAAGTCTGTGATAGTCCTGTATACCATTTCCAAAGAGTCCATATGTTTCCTTTTGCCAATAGGAGGGGTATTGGTTGCGAAGCTGCCGAATTTACCTAAAACCTCATAAGGATGGTAAAGTCAAAAGTTTGACTCTACTTCAGGTAAAGTCCGTTATCTAACTCTATTAAGTCTCTTTTGGAGATTCTTAATACATGATGTAATGTAATTACATTTTGATGTTTTTGAAGAATCAAAGGAAGCTTAAAGAAAAGGTGTGCTGATTCTGATCGCATGGTCCGATGACTAGAATTTTGAGCCACTACATAAGAGTTATGAGATATTTCTTAGGAATAGATAACAACAAAGTTTTCATATGAATTTGCATTGTAAGGATATGTTTTTCCGCAGGTTTTAAAATAAAAGAAAGTTTTGATTTTATTTATTTTAAGTATCCTTACAAAGGCATGTGTGAAAAAAATTGTTGTTTATATGTTTCAATTGATAAGCAATATTGGAAAATGAATTTGATTCTTTCGTTTGTGGTAGTGTCATAATTTATCAAATAAGGAACGATTCTCATCACCCAAGTTTTAGTTGGATAGAAACTTGGAATCATGCAAGTTGTATTGTGTGATGAATGAGAATTTTCATCTTTGGTAAATTAAGACTAATTCCTTGTTCACATTCGCATGTGAGTCAAGTGCAGGACTAAAGGATCGAGTACATTAGGTTGTGCACTAGTCAGGTCCACCACAAAGGTTGATAAGATTATTCGTTATGATTTACTAAAGTTTAGTAAATATGATTATGCTTATAAGTTTATGTGTAATTCTGAAACATTGGAAAAGTTTCAATGTATGGCAGAATGAATAAGAAGAATCAAATAAGGCAGAAAGATAAAAGTTTCTCCAATCTGAAGAGATAGGAGAGTACTTGTGTATCTTGTTTTGTGATTATCTTAGTGATTATGGAACCATATCACAATTGATCCTCTAAGGACACCTTAGTGTATTTGTTGTCTAAACAGAGGAATCGTGAATTGTGGAAATGGTTAAATCAAAAGATAAATATACTTCATTCCAAAAATAAATCTTAGAGTCATACTCCAAGATTGAGTCTTGAGTGACTTAATCTTTAGAAAGTTCATAACACTTGTCAAATGTAGAGGAAGATGTTTCCTATTCTTGTACATTTGAGATTGGTAAGTTGTGATGTTTTGGATAAAACAAAGACCAACTAAGACCAATTGTGAGAAGTGTTTAACTTGATAAGAATCCGCACTAACTCTTGAATATTTGTTTTGTCAAGGAATGGTTCTTGACAAAGAGAATCTTATATGTCAAGAGGACAGTGGGAGTATTGAGATAGTTTCAAGAACTAATCAAGAGTTTTGTTAATCACTAGCCCACGACTTGAGGTCTGTAACCTATCGTGTTGACATATTCTTATTTCTGTGTCTATTCCAGTAAAAGTTGACTATGCTTGTGAGTTCTATGAGTTCTCAATTGTTTGCATAACAACCCGGAAGCAATGGTGGGCATTGTGCTACCAGGTGGCAAGAAATTAAGATTGAACAAGTTCAGTCCATTTGAATTTGGTTTTGTCACTAATCTTGTCTTGTGATTGTGGTTGTGACAATCCACATGAATAGGAACACTTACACCATAAAAACCTAAGTGTCATAAGGTTTCTCTCCGATTGATGAAAATGATGGTGAGGAAACTCTTTCACTAAGTAGATTTTGAGTAGATAGCAACTGTGAGAATGAGAAAAGGTCTAAACATTATGATTACGACATCCCTCTTCATAATTGTTTAGACACACAAGTGAGCTATCTAAGGAAAGGTGTATGGTTTTGATAAAGTCTTATCAAAGCAATCTCGTATCGGAAATCTGAACTTTGGTAAGAAAGTCAATAAAGTATTGATTTCTAGAAGTCCAGTTGATCTCTGGATACATGTCAAAGCTAGTGGGAGCATAAGTGTTATGCTAGTAAGAGAATAATCATTATGCTAGTGGGAACATGATTATTATGTTAAGTGTTGCAAGTTAGCAATATTAATTATAGAAAACAAAAGTTTGAATTCGCCTTGAAAAGGCTGTTTTACTATAATTAAGGGAGAGGATTTTATACTTCATCCCAATTCTACAAGATTAGATTGAGATTTTAATCTACTTTAGTCAAGGATATATAAGAATGTTATGTTGGAATGGTTCAACATAAGGAAATTCTATATATGTTGCATTCTCAAAATTCAATTATGATTACGACATACCTCTTCATAGTTCGAATTGTGAGAATATGGCAAATAAAAATTTATATCATGAATCGTGTCCCATATGCTTCGAATATAGGTTCGATTACATGTGCTATAATCCGATCTAGATTTTGCAAATGCCTAGGGCATTAAGATGGAAAAAGGAATAGAACTGGAAAAGACTAAAATGATTAAGAAAATTGTCGAGGACAATCTGAGGTTTACCAAAGATTGGTTGCTCATGAACAATTAGAAGTATAGAATAAGGACCATATTGACATATTTTGAAAAGAGGCAACTCTTTTTCAGAAGTGATGGTCAAAATGGTAATATGGAATTGTTTCCATAGGTGGAAGTTATTCTTTGAATATGTGTAAGATTAGAGAACTTAATGCAAGAAGGATGTTCAAAGGAATGTACTTTGAATTTGAGACTTCATTTCCATGGAATTGCTTTCCATTGGAAATGATTTGTAATGACTGTTGCCAAGTCTTTGTGACTTGTGAGCATATTCACTACAAGAGGATCATTGCATATAAGTTTAGAATCTAACAAATTATAGTAAATGGCAAGAATTTGGTATTCTTACATTTACAATAAGGATTGGAATTGTGAAATAAGCATCATTGAAATGTTTTCAATCGATCTTTTTCACAAAAAGAAGACCAAATGTAAACATAGTGTGCATACTTGGAGTATGGCATAGCTATTGTTTGAAAAAAAAACATAGTGTGCATGCTTGGAGCATGGCATGACTATTGTTTTAATTCAAGTATTAAGTTGATTAATCAAAACATGAATAATGAGTAATCAATATGGTGCTTAGATAAAAGGGTTTTTATTTACACTCAAGAGTTTGGGGCCATATAGGATTAAGTATTATTCTTGTGTTTCACTTTGCATGTTTTGACTTCCAGAATAACTAGGTCATTCTTCCCAAATGTCTAAGTTATTCAAACCGTCCACAGTCGGTCATATGTTGGAAGTAGATATGAATCAAGACTGTCATGAATTTGGTTTGTACGATTTGTCTAATGTGCATTAGACATAGCAATGGTTGCTACAACATTCATGAGTACTCATAAGGTCTGAGTATTGGATTCAACCCACGCTCATTTGGATTCACTTCATGGATTTTATCACGAGTGAATCGTAGGACAATAATATCTTATATTCTTCAAACCTAGAGATATGAGTTGTTGACTATGACTTGGTTACACATTGATTGCACGAAAACGCATTGGTAACTCGATGTTATAAAACGTGCCTTTGTGTATGATTCAACAAGTAGTCAGTACAAGCATATGAGTCAAATTTTATCCATTCCTTTTACCCTCAAAGGGATAAAAGTGATATTTGTGGGCCCCTCGATGATTTAGTGATGACAAAACGTAAGTGCTCGGCCGGGCCTAGACTAATTTGATTTGTTCAATTAGTCAATCTTCATGAATCGGAAATCGGGAAATAACAAATGGACAGAGAGAATGATTATAATCCATGTCTCAGTCCACATGATATCTAGAATGGAGGAATATATGATCACTTATCTAATGGACGTGTCATTGATTTGTTCAGAGTTCGACAACGACTTTTGATAACTACGATTGCTAGTCGGGTTATGAAGTCGTACTTGCAATAATAGTTTTAGATTTATCCAAGTGGGAGACTGTTGGATTAGTGTCTAAGTCCATAACTATAATTGGTATATACTTGACCCGACCCGGCACGGTCCATTTAGGTTGCATGGCATCATGCATATGGATAGACTAAAATGAGAGAAATAACACTTAAGGTTTATTAATATATTATAAGTTCTAATATATTAATAAGATTATTTAATTAGTATTGATCAAGAATTAATCTATAATTAATTAAGTGATCAAAAGAAGACTAATTAAATATATGGGTTGATTATGTAAATCATCCATACTTATATAGTGGGATAATGATCCATGGATTATCAAGCTGGGCTAAAACCCATAGGATGCTCCATGGATGCTCCATGGTGTATTTGAACCCATTGATCCAAGGAAATGGAAAGCCATGACAATTAGGGTTTACCCTAATTGTGACTAACTATATAATGATCTTATTATTGAAGAAATCGGCCACTAGTGAAACAAGTGAGGGCAAGATGATTTTGAAGTGTTCTATTTTCTCTCTAAGTTATTCCAAATGCATTTGATGTTGTGTGAACCATTTGAGGTATCACACTTGGGGCACTAGGCTCTCAAGCTACATGGAATCAAGCACCAACAAAGAGGTATGTCATTCTACTAGATTTTATATTATTTGTACTTCATAATATGCTAGTTAGGATAAATACCTTGGAAATTGATATTTGCATGTATAATAGAGAAAACATAGATCCAAGGTATTTAGGGTTGCATGTACACCATAGGAGTGTTAGAATGCTCAAAACCCAAAACTTACATCCAAGTGCCATGGGCCCTCCCATGGTCTTCGATATGAAAGCCATGGGCTCTCCACATGGTCTTACATCTAAATGCCATGGGTTCTCCCATGGTCTTCGATACAACATACCACATATAATGCTAACATACTTCCTAGCTCATATCTATCATCATACCAAAATACCATTACCGCTAGGATACTACACATCATGAAATAGGCCGGCCTTGGTGCCTTAGATCCATTGGTATGGTAAGAATACTCACCTATGACTGCTGAATATCAAAGCTACTCTCCTAATAGTCTGAAACCTCCCGAGCTGAATAATAATATTAATCAATGTTAGGACCTTATATTAACCAAGGGAAACCTAACTCCAAACCCTTCCATAAGGCCCCTTTATAATGGGCCTAAAGTCCAAGTCCAAAATCCTTAATGGGCCTCTTGGCCCAATAAATCCCAATCAATAAATCCATGGCCCACAACAAATGGTATGACTCATAATTCCCAGAATACACCATGCCCAATAATCAAATGAAGCCCAAATAACTCAAAGGCCCAAAACAGATTCTGCCCATCTGCAATGCGTATGCTTGGCGTACATCCTCGTACACACAACTTACTGGGACTTGGAACTACGTGCGGCGTACACTGGGTTACGCCCAGAGTACAACCAGTTTAAGCACTTTCCTATTAAGTGCTTAATACTCGTTTCCTTTACATCCAAAAGCCAGATCTAAGTCTGTTAAGATGTACTAAGGCATAAAGATGGCAACTTTATGCCTTTGCATGCCTCATATACACCCCAGACCTCCATTAAGACCTTTCCAAGGTCTTTAACCCATGCATGAGGCCGAAACTCCCATCAAGTCTCCATTTTTATGATGCTAAAGGACCAAGGGACCTCAGATCTGTCACTCCCACCTTCTGGAGTTGCTTAACTCACAAATGGAGGTCCAAAATCAACCAAAAGGGACAAGGTAGAAAACCCTAACTAAATCTAGAGATTTAAGATGAAAGATCCAAATGTTTTACCTCCAGAAGTTTTGCAAGATGACTATGATGCAGGATCTTGAAGCACCAACTCGTTCCAAGCTTGTTTAACCACCTCTTCTTCTTGGAATGAACACTAAAAGAGTCACAAATGCACTTTTTAAAGCTCGCAATAGTCTCACAAGTTACTTTGGAGTGTAAGGACGTTCTAAGGATGTGGAGGCTCTCTAGGGTTAAGTTCAAGGGACTTAAGGTCGCTTAAATAGGCCTCATGTCCGAAAATTAGGGTTTCGGACCCCTGGCACGTACACCCAACGTACGGCTTGTACGCCCAGCGTACCTCCAGTTTCTCCACGACCAGCCATGCATAGTACACTAAGCGTACACTTAAGTACGCCTAACGTACTTAAAGGACCAATTATACTAAAAAATAATTTTTGAGGGTTTCAAGACATACCAGAATTAGGGTGTTATAGTATTAACATGTTGAGAGCTGAATCCATTAAGCTGAGAAAGTCCAGTTCCCACGACATGACAGTCTGCTCACCACGACGTGTGACTAGTGGTTTCACGACTGTTTTGGACGGACTCTGCCATGAGGTGGTAGCATGATTTCCACAATGTGTCAATGGATGTGTTTGAGACGTAGTGAGCTGCGAATGAGATTATAATCGGGGTTGAGTTCATCAGCCACGACGTGGCATGGATTGTCCACGATGTGGAAGCTTGTTGAAGTCAACCTTGACCGTTGACTTTGGTCGTTAACCTTTTAACCTTGTTGACTTTTGGTCAAATTGCTAGTTCTAGAGTGTATGATAAGGTGAGATCTTGTGTGATTCAATAGGTGGGTTTCAGCACATGTTTCGTGACGTTGAGTTGAGATTTGTCTTACCATGTGAGAGAGGAGGGTCTTTACACTATACTATATAGGATGTTAGCTGTCTTTGTGACTCATGCATGTATGATGGGTGGGTCCCATTTGGGTCTCGTTATGTGGCGGGGCCCGTTATGTGGGCATGGCCCTAATGTTATGTATGATATGTGGTATTTTGGGGAACTCACTAAGCTTTGTGCTTACATTATGTGGTTTAAATGTTTCAGGTATTTCTGGTTCCAAATGGAAGGGTCCGACGTGATCGCACATCATCCCCAGATTTTCATTATGCTCTGTTTATTAGATTTAATCTCATGTTGAGAATATTTATACTATGATTGGTTTTTGGAATAATTGGTTGTATCATTTGTGACAACCCAAAATTTCCATTCTGTACAAACAATATCACTTCAATAGAAGATATAACAGTCACAGTAAATTTTCAGACTTTTTCGCATAAGTTTGAGTAATTTAGGGTTTAACACTTAAGGAAATATCAGGAGAGTGGATGCACTAGGGTTTTGTGCAACACTGAGCCATTTTCTCTCTCACGGATCTTCGGGTTTTCATCCCAAATCGTGAGTATCTCTCTCTAGTAGTGTTATATGGCTTATAATGTGTTCATAACATAGATTACATAGCTAAATAACTTGATTTAGGAGTTTACTCCCCAAGGTGTTCTTGGGCGGTAAACTCCCGAAACAACGCCTAGCTTTTCCCCTGTGATATGCTACTGTAACGCCCGTGTTTCTAGGCTTGCCATTTTTAACAATGTAATAGTCTAGGTTAACCTTGTAACCCAACTTGAAATAATAAGAATGTATTATTTGTGAATTATGTGGATTATGTGTGTTTTCTTAATTATTATAATTTAAATTAAATTAAGAATAAAATGAGCGTCAAAATTTAAGTTTAAAATAAACTCGATATCTTTGGATAATGTTGTAGTAGTTGAAACGAGGTTTTCGAATAAATATAGAACGCCCAAATCTGACTTCGTATGAGGAAGTTATGATTTTCTGAAGTTTCGACGTGGCAGTATGCAGCCCAAATACTCGATTTGAGATCGAACGGTTTTTAGCCGAAACAATCTAAACGAGAATCGAAGATCTCGTTGTTAATAGCGAAACGATAAAAAGTTAGGCGAGAACGGACGTCAAACGAAGAAGTTATGAATTTATAACGAAATTTTTCTGTCCCGGCCTCCTATAAATAAATAATAAAAATAAATTCAAAATTAGCCGACAGAGTCTAAACGAAAGTTGTAGAGCGTAGTCTCACCTACGCGTGGATATAAAGAACGTCAAAAACGGAGTTCGTATGCGAAAGTTACGCAATTTAGAAGTTTGACGAGTCAAATTACGCCGAGCGTAATTTGAGTACGCCCAGCGTACTCAGGAGGATGCAAGTTGCCTGACCAATACTCGAGTGCCACAGATCGACGCATGCAGTGATGTCAAAGTACGCCCAGCGTAACCAAGTTACGCCCAGCGTACTGAGTACGCCCTGCGTAAATTGAGATTACGCCCCGCGTAATCCCAGACCCCCAGCTTATAAATAGAAACCAAGATCAGCCATTTCTCTTGTTCAAACACTTTCTTCTCTCTAGTTTTTGCCTCGATTTGCATGCCAATCATATCCTGAAGCCCCGGTATCATTCCCGAGCCCCGAAGCAAGATCCAAAGTCTTGAGGATCCCGAAGAGCGTTATTCCCGAGCCGAAGCCCTGCCCGCGAGGATCCCGGTTTTTGTGAAAATCTTCCAGATCTACGGAGAAACACTACTTCTGTAAGCCATAGTGCTGTCCGATCATCTTTTGATCAGGTGAGTGTGTAGTTACTTTCTTCCAACACAATATTATGAAGTATTTTATATAAAATACGTGCTATGTGTATATATTTTGTTGTTATATGTGTGAATGTATATTCACTCTCTTCTATCTCATAGATCTGATTCATCCTCTATGAAATACGTGTTATGTGTGTGTACCTCATCTGTTATGTGGAATATGTATTGATTAAAGCATGCTATACAGGTTTTTAAAATATGTATAAAAATGTATATTTTTATCTACTTAATATATTGGGTAGAACATGGGTAGATAGTTGGTGTGTAATAAACAGATGAGAGGCCTCGTTGTTGTTTCGATTTAGTCATCTAGCGGAGTTTAGATGACGACCACGGACTTTTCTAGACAGTCTCGTGGAACACTAGCAGGCTCGCCACCTGTAGGTGTTAATGGACTTGGGTGTTCATTCGTTGTACTCCATCCCCCCCCCCCCCCATGGTTGCCTTATTTGACATATATTGTCGGGAAACCCCCGAAAGCATGTGTTGTCGCCCCGATGAAATATTTTTAGACTAGGTCCCTTGTGCTTGTTATTTTAGGGACATAAAGTGAGAATAACGGGAATGGGTAATCGGGTTATTGTTGGTTGATGAATATTAATTTAATTATTTATTGTGGGTTGAAAACCCTATATGCTCACCAGGCTCCCAAGCCTGACCCACTCAGTTTCTTTGTATTACAGGAAGTGGCGCGAGGGCATAAGATGGATAATCATCAAGTTGTTTTGTTTACAAGTCTGTATATGTATATATTTTGTTGAATGACTTGTAATGTTATCGTTTATGCTTTATGGTCTGTATCAGAACATGACATCCCGAGTTTTGATTATATAATGAAAATTACATTTCTTTATGAAATGCTTTGGTAAATATCATTTTATCATGTTTTGTTTTTGGGAACAAATTCCGCATCTCTTTTAAAATCAAAAGGATTTACTCTGAAAATGTTTAAAAAGCATAAACGAAATCGGTCTTTTCTGGCCGAGATTTTGGGGATGTCACGGTTGGTATCAGAGCATTAGTTTAAGCGAACTAGGAATTTGTAGGATTTCTAGACTTAAACTTAAAATGCTAAGTGAAATTTTGAGATGTGTGTCTGTGATATTTTAGACACAAGCACTAGTTTATTTTAGGAAAATTGCCTAAAATGCTTTTATGTGCTAATTGTTATATGTTTTCCATATATGATATTATTTGTTCGGATCTATGGTCTGTTGCCGACCGGATCTGGAAAACCTTACGTGTGTAGGATTCTAAGCGTACGTCTACGAATTTAGAACTAGCATGTAAACGTTTCGGAGTGATAAGGATGATTTGAATATCTATCGTGAATGAGGATCTAATTTCACCTTATTCGGTGTGTAGATCAAAAATGGTGAGAACAAGAAGTGGAGTTGGAAATGCTGATGAAAACAGGAATCAACCACCCGTGATTGAACAAATACCTGTCGTAGCAGCAGCACCTGAGCCGATAACAATGGCTGGTGTACAAATGATGATTCAAAAAATGTTGGATCGTCAAATGGAGGAGACTAGGCGGTTGCTTCAACAGAATCGTGAAGAACTGTCAATTCGTATGGAAGAGCCTGGATTAAATGAAGGGCACTCGAAAGGTGGAAACTTCAATGGGTCTGTTGGTCAAGCCAACCCACCGATAGATAGACAAAACAACCACAATGGAAGGAATGATGGAATGGGATGCAAGTACAAGGACTTTCTAACTTGCAAACCATTGACCTTCAATGGAAAGGAGGACCCGATTGGAGTTATTGATTGGATCTTAGAAATGGAGTTGGCCTTCATGACTTGTGGCTGCAGAGGCAAGTTGCAGACTATCTATGCAGTGCGTCAGTTCCGAGGTGGAGCCGTTCATTGGTGGAACACTCTAGGGAAGACTTTAAGCCCTAATGAGCCACTATAGTTGTCATGGGCAGAATTCTTGGTGCAGTTCAAACGCAAGTTCTGCTCGGCTCAGAATCTGTTGGAATTGGTGAATAAGTTTTTGGCATTGACGAAAGGCAGCATGTAAGTTGATGAATACACTAATAACTTTACCGATAAGATGGAGTTTGCTTTGCGCATCGTGCCAGATGAGCTGACAAAAGTTGACCGATACGCAAAAGGACTTCCATGGGAGTATGCAGTGCCAGTGCGTCAGGAACATACTCTAGAGGCAATTATTTGGGCTGCCAAGTCTGTTGAGGACATGATCAAGGGAAGGACCGCCGACAAGGTTGAAGTTGGCGAAAAGAGAAAAATTGAAGGAACTTCAAGTTCCAATAAGAAAAGTAAATTTTCGAAGTCAAATTCGAAGAAGTTTGGAGGAAAGGGAGGCGAAGCAAAATGGTGTGAGAAGTGCAAGAAAAAGCATTTTGGGAAATGTAGTGAGGATGTAACCTGCTACAAGTGTGGAAAATTTGGACATTTTGCCAATGAGTGTCCGAACAACAAAAGGATGTGTTTTGGTTGTAATGAAGAGGGGCATATTTTGAAAGACTGTCCGAAGAAGAAGGAGACAGCAAAGCCCAACATTCCACCAAAGCCGAAGGCGAGAGCCTTCCAGATGACACTTGAGGCTGCGAAAGATGAAGTTGATGTCGCTTCAGGTACCTTTCTTGTTAACGAACTACCTGCTCAAATTTTGTTTGATTCTGGAGCCAACTACTCCTTTATTTCGCATGAGTTTGGTAGAAAACTAGCTTTGCCTGTTGATAGACTAGATAATGCTTTATTAGTCGAAGTTTCTAGTGGCAAGTTTGTACCTGTTAGCCATCGTATGAAAAACATCTTAATCGACTTGAATGGGAATAAGTTTCATGAGGAATTATTGCCTATCGAACTTAATGGTTTTGACATCGTTCTGGGAATGGATTGGCTTAGCGCCAATGATGCCGAAATTTTATGCAAGAAGAAGATAGTTAAAGTAAACCCGCCTGGGAAAGACTCGTTTATGGTGTATGGGGACAAACGCAGAGTAAATTCTGGAATCATTTCTCTAATGAAAGCCAGAAAGTGTTTGACCAGAAGATGTACATCATATTTAGCATTCGTGATTGATGCTAAGAAGGAAAAGAAGGTGATGCAGAGTATTCCAGTGGTGTGTGATTATCCGGAAGTATTTCCAAAAGATCTTCCTAGATTACCGCCTGGTCAACAAGTGGAATTCCGTATTGACTTGTTGCCAGGAACCCTGCCAATTGCAATAGCACCTTACCGATTAGCACCGACGGAGATGAAGCAGCTGATGATGCAACTTCAGGAGTTATTGGACAAAGGTTTCATTAGACCTAGTTCATCACCCTGGGGAGCTCCGGTGTTATTCGTGAAGAAGAAAGATGGAAGTATGAGAATGTGCATCGATTACAGAGAGCTGAACAAGGCAACAATAAAGAATAGATACCTGTTGCGAAGGATTGATGACCTGTTTGATCAATTGCAAGGTTCGAGCTATTTCTCAAAGATCAATCTAAGGTCAGGATATCATCAGCTAAAAGTGAGAGAACAGGATATCGAGAAGACTGCGTTCAGAACACGATATGGACACTATGAGTTCTTGGTTATGTCGTTTGGACTAACCAATGCTCCAGCAGCATTCATGGATTTAATGAATAGGGTTTGTAATCCGTTCCTTGACAAATCTGTGATAGTGTTCATAGACGACATTCTGATTTACTCGAAAAGTCGAGAGGAACATGGCAGAAACTTGCGAGAAGTGTTAGAAGTCTTGAAGAAGGAGAAGTTGTATGCAAAGTTCTCCAAGTGTGATTTTTGGATTCGAGAAGTTCAATTCTTGGGTCACGTGGTCAACCAGGAAGGGATAATGGTCGATCCAGCAAAGGTTGAGGTTGTAATGAAGTGGGAACAACCAAAAAGTCCCACAGATATCCGAAGCTTTTTAGGATTAGCCGGATATTACCGAAGGTTTATCCAAGGTTTTTCTTCGATCGCTAGTCCATTAACAGCTTTGACCCACAAAGGAGCTACTTATGCTTGGAGTGATAAGCATAAAGAAGCATTCGAGAAGCTTAAGAAAAGACTGTGTGAGGCACCAATACTTTCTCTACCCGATGGAATTGAAGACTTCGCTGTTTATAGTGATGCATCTGGGGTTGGATTGGGTTGTGTTTTGTCCCAAAGAGATAAGGTGATCGCATATGCATCTCGACAATTGAAAGAGCATGAAAAGAACTACCCGACTCGTGATTTGGAGTTGGCAGCGGTAGTTTTCGCTCTGAAAATATGGAGGCATTACCTCTATGGCACGAAGTGTAAACTTTTCACTGATCAAAACCCAAACTTGAACCCCCGTCCCGCATTTCAAGGACCCACACTTTTGTGGGCCACGAACTTGAATACATGGAGCCAGGAACAAGGTCAACCCATTCCCTACAATGGAGACCGAAGTTTCTACAACCTCACTGAAGGAGGTTCTGCTAACAGAGTCCTACCCATTATAGTTTGTAGGATTTTTCGGAACACGATAGTGGGTCAATCAACTATTAATCGAGTCTTGGAGATTGATGCCAACTCTGGCGTCAACACAGTCCGCATTCGCCAACTAGAGTCTGCTCATGAAAGAACCCTGGTCCGCAATGTAGCTCTGCAAAGAGAACTTGCTGAAACTCAAGCTGAAGTTAGGGAACTTCGAGCTCAACAAGTGAGAGCTGACAGGCGTATGAGGGACATG
Organism: Lactuca sativa; assembly: GCF_002870075.4. Classification (NCBI taxonomy): domain Eukaryota; kingdom Viridiplantae; phylum Streptophyta; class Magnoliopsida; order Asterales; family Asteraceae; genus Lactuca; species Lactuca sativa. The sequence continues at coordinate 240,186,725 of NC_056630.2, forward strand.
GAACGTCTACTATCAGGATCAAGGACTCATGCTAGCAGTTCTCGTCGCCGATAGAATCTCATCGACTCATCTTTTGGATATAACCTAGTTTATGTAAAAACTTTGGTTTAATTTCCTATCTTTATAAATCTTAGACCTGTTAGGTCTTAATCTAGTTATAGTTCTGTCAAAATTTTCCTATCTTGGTCGATGTAAGCCCTACTTCTAGGCCATTTTTCCCAAACTCGTTGCATCTGTAATTCCAGTATTGTTAACAAATATCTAATCATATGGAAATTATTATCCAAATGTTGTCATCTTCATTTAGTCATTCTATTCATTCTGTTGTTGGGCTATGGGGAGTTAGTCCATGAGTCACATTCATTATTCATATATTCTCATCCATATCGTCATATTTTAAACGTATAGTTAAAGATGCCGCCTCGCAGAAATCCCAGGCGTAACCCAAACAATGAAGCACCGATACCACCACCTCAACCTCTTCAACCACCTAACCCCTTCGATGCCACTATGTTCTAGGCAGCTTTCACAACAGCAATTGTAGCTGCTATGTCAGCCATCAACGCCCCTGTCCCTAGTGGACCGGGAACAGGTGCACCTCCCTCGACCCATGGCAAAAGCCATGGACACCCTCGGGAATGCACCTACAAGGACTTCACGAACGCCAAACCCCGCAGCTTCAACGGAACTGGGGGTGTTATGGTGTTGAGACAATGGATTGAAAAGATGGAATCTGTCTTCGAAATCTGCGCTTGCCAGGAGGGCAACAAGGTCAAGTTTGCAGCTTGTACCTTCTCTGACAGAGCACTAACATGGTGGAACGGCCATGTTAAATATCTGACTCTAGTGGTGGCATATTCCATCAGCTGGGAACACTTGAAGGACATGCTGATGAGAGAGTACTGTCCTCGGGGAGAAATACACAAACTCGAGCAGGAACTCTGGAGCCTGCAAATTGTGACAACCCGATATTTCGAGTCAATGTAATGTAAAACCGATCAAAATTAGGTCAAAATGTAACCTTCCTAAAATCTTGTTCGGATTAAATAAAGTAGTAGGAATCATATCAAGGTTTGCGTACATAAAAAGAACGTCAAAATCTGACTTCGGATGAGGAAGTTATGAAATTTTGAAGAAATTCCTTAATCACGTCATTTTAATAAATAAATAATAAAAATAATTTCGGAATTTGCCAACGGAATCTAAACGAAAGTTGTAGATCATGGTCTCACCTTCGCGTGGATATAAAGAACGTCAAAAACGGAGTTCGTATGAGGGAGATATGAATTTTTGAAGTTTATTTATAATAAATGTAAATTTAATTATAAATTCCCGGTAATATCCGAAGGGGAGTCATCGGATTGGACCGAAGTACGCCCTGCGTACCTTCGTACGCCCCGCGTACTGAGATCGAGGGTCTCGGATCGTCCACGTCGCACTATCCGAAGAATTCTAAACCGTCCGACCCGTCCGAAGCTCCGACACATCCGACCCGCTGTCCCGTCCGACCCGCCGTCCCATCCGACCCGCGTACCCAGCAACCCGTCCCATCCGAACCGAGGCAGTCGAGGCTTCGGTCATGCATGACGTACGCGTACGTGCTGCGTACGAGCGTACGCCCCGCGTACGGAGGCAGTTCAGCCTTCCTATAAATAGGATGCGAGGCTTTCTAAAAATGTTGCTCATTTCTCTTCTCTCTCTCACAACCTTGCCTCGTTTTCCGTGCCCGTTATAACCCGAAGCTCTGGTCTTTTTGCTCAAGTCCCGAGGGTCGATTTTACTCCCAAGATTCCCGAGAATCCCGAGAAAAATCCATTTTCGAGACGAAACTCTGCCCGGTTTTCCATCTCGCTTTCTTCAATCAATCAAGTGAGTTTCATACCCCTTAATCAACCTGTTAAATATTCTAAATGCGTTTATATGCTTTCAAAGGGGGGGAATACAAGTTAAATACTTATAGTTATTGTTTCAATCACATATGATTGCACTAATCACATGTGATTAATAACTAGGGAAACCAGTGATTTTATCACTATTCAAACTATCTATCAAACTGTTTTACTTCTAAATGTTTTCCAAACCCATTTACTTTACGAATTTACACTGCAACTGTGATTTAAACAATTGTTCCTTATACTTAAACTGTTTTAATCAAATCTACACCTTTAAATTGTTTTATAAATTGACATCAAGTCAATCTTTCTTTAAAAATAATACTTATGTTTCAAATGTCTTATAAATACTTATTTATGTTTTTATATTATAAATTGCATGCCCATATATGTATAGACGTATAAATAATGTTTAAAGGGCTTAGGAAGGCCATCCACCCTATTTCCTTTTCCTCGATTTGGATGTGGTCTGGTGGGATTTTGGGTGACCATCCGAAGGTCGTTTCCATGTTAATTACATATCAAATATACATATATAGACATAAAAGTACTTCCATAACCATACGTACTAGACGCACCATTAACAAGTTACTATCGGGGTAACACAGAACCATACTATTACAACTGCTAGATCAATGAGTCAGTTCATTCATGAGTCTATACTAGGAAGAGAATATATACAACTATACTACGAGAACATATACAACTATACTAGAACAAGAAACATTTCATCACATATGCAAGAATACGATAACAAATGTGATCCACTGTATCGGAGCATGCCTTAAATGTCATGGCCCGAGTTGTAGCCAGAATTCTCTTGGAGGGAGAGCGTTGAGTTTGCGTATAGATCTATACTGGATTGACTATCCTACACCTTGCTGCTAGCTACAGCCGGACCTGCAGGTTTGCGGGTGCCAAACGTCATTCCGTTATTACGACCGTTCTTTATGTCGTTGTTATCAGTCGATAGTATGGTGCAATTATCACATTATACCTTAATATAAATCCGGTTTAAGGTAGTAGTAATTAGTACAACAGTAGTTCTTATTATACAAAACTACAGTACTACAATGATTTACCCATTACATATTTTGGTGATAATCTCACTTAAGCATTAATGTATGAACTATATTTTATCAAATGATAGTTATACTTGGGTAATTACACACTTTTACAACAGACGAGTTTACAAAACATTTAAGCCTCGGTAGAAGGTTACTTTTATAGAAAATATAGGATTTTCTGAGAGATTCAAACTTTTGCAAAGACTTTTAAACATTTACTTATATTTTTACAAACTTATACATTGAGACAGGTTCAAACGTTTTTGACAACGAACATTGACACTAAAATACTTATGAACTCACCAGCTTAATGCTGATAAACTCTTTCAAAATAACTTGTATTCTCAGGTCATCAGTAGACAGGTACCGATGCCAGCTTTTGAGATAATGGAGCGTACTCAAGACTCATCATTTTATTATTTTGATTTATGTTTTTGGTGTCTAAAACTGTACAGAACACGCATGTATTAAAATTATATATTTAATGCAATGGATGATGTTGTTTGCCTATTTACATTTATTGTGTTGTGATTACCTTACATGACGTCCTCCGCCCCAGAATGTTTCCGCCGTTCTTGGTTTTGGGGTGTGACACAAATGGTTGGGTCCGACATCTCAACCTACACAAATAGGTTCTGTGATCTGGCAATCCTATGCCCTGACATGGTTGCTCTCGAGAGCAAGAAAATAAAGAGATACATCTAGGGACTGTCACCCCAAATCCAGTCAAGTGTGTTAGCCTCCAAGCCTGTCACTTTTGATAGTGCCAAGGAGCTGGCACAATCGCTCATTGATCACAAGAAACCTCAGAACCCAACAATCCCAGCACCTGTACCACAAAAGACCAACAACAACAAGAAAGGGTGGTCTAAGAGGAAAAGAGGGGCTTCGCAAGAATCCTCCAAAAGACAACAACTTGTGGCAATCAATGCTGCCATGGTAACTCCCGTTGTCCCTGCGAACCCCTTACCAGCAAAAACTTATGTTGGGACTCTACCGAAGTGCAACATATGCAACTTCCACCACCACGGACCTTGCAAGGAGATGCAGTGCTCTAACTACAACAGGAAGGGGCATACATCCCGTTTCTGCAAGACTCCAACAGCTCAGGGCGCCTAGGTTCCTAACGCCGGTATAGGCCAAACTTGTTACGGTTGTGGCGAAGTGGGCCATTACAAGAGAAACTGCCCTAAAGCGGGGATGGCTGGAGGAGTAGGAAGAGTTATGGCCCTAGGCCACGAGGAAGCGGTAGCTGATCCTACGATAGTTACTGGTACGTTTCTCCTCGATAACTCATATGATTGCATACTTTTCGACAGTGGAGCAGAGAGAAGTTTCGTAAGTCACAAATTTGCACACCTGCTTAAACAAAAACCATGTGCATTAGATAGTTCATTCACGGTAGAAATGGCTAACAGGAAGACAGAGAGTACTAACCACATATACGTAAGTTGTACCTTAACTTTAGATGGCCATACCTTCAAGATAGATCTCATGCCAGTCCAAATTAAATGTTTCGACGTTATCATCGGCATGGATTGGTTGAGTCTTCTTCATGCCGACATCATGTGCTTTGAAAAAGCAGTTTGTCTTAACCTTCCTAACAACGAAACATTAGTTATCTACGGCGACAAACCTAGTACGAGTCTTCGCATCATTTCGTGCATTTATGCCCAGAAGTGCTTGCGAAAGGAATATCATGCATTCCTCGCACACGTCGACGATACGAGTCAAGAAATGAAAGACATTCAGAACATCCCAGAAGTACGTGACTTTCCCGACATCTTCCTAGAAGAACTTCCCGGTTTACCACCACAACGCCAAGTCGAATTCAGAATCGACTTAGTGCCAGGTGCTACTCCAGTAGCCAAATCTCCTTATCGTCTGGCACCGGTCGAGATGCAGGAACTTTCCAGTCAACTTAACGAACTTCTCAAGAAGGGATTCATTAGGCCAAGCTTCTCACCATGGGGAGCACCGGTCTTGTTCGTCAAGAAGAAAGGTGGATCATTTCGTATGTGCATCGACTATAGAGAACTCAACAACTTACCATTAAAAATCGTGATCCTTTGCCCCGCATTGATGATTTATTTGATCAACTTCAGGGAGCCAACTACTTCTCGAAGATAGATCTACGATCTGGATATCACCAGCTACGAGTGTTAGAGGAGGATGTTCCCAAGACAGCCTTACGAACTCGTTATGGACACTACGAGTTTGTAGTGATGCCATTCGGATTAACTAACACACCCGCGGTATTCATGGATCTGATGAATAGGGTGTGTCATCCTTACTTGGATCAGTTCGTCATCGTCTTCATTGATGACATACTCATCTACTCTCAAAGTAAGGAGGAACATAGTCAAAATCTTCGTAGAATTTTAGAAACATTGCGAGCGGAGAAGCTCTATGCGAAGTTCTCCAAGTGCGAATTTTGGATCCGACGAGTCGAATTTTTGGGCCATGTTGTTAGCGAAGAAGGAATACACGTGGACCCTTCCAAAATCAAGGCCATTGAGAACTGGTCAGCACCGAAGACACCTACAGAAATTCGTCAATTTCTAGGTCTCGCTGGCTACTATCGCAGGTTCATTCAGAACTTCTCCAGCATAGCGAAACCTCTGACAACCCTGACCCAGAAAGGCGTAGCCTTTGACTAGGAAGAGAAACAGGAAAGAGCGTTCCAAACGCTCAAACAAGCCTTGTGCACCGCACCAATACTATCCCTCCCCGAAGGGATAGAAGACTTCATTGTCTGTTTCGATTCATCCAATCAAGGACTCGGATGTGTTCTGATGCAGCGAGGTAAAGTCATAGCTTATGCCTCGAGGCAGCTGAAGACACATGAGGTTAACTACACCACCCATGATCTTGAACTGGGAGCAGTCGTATTTGCTCTGAAGATCTGGAGACACTACCTGTACGGTACAAAAAGCACGATCTTTACAGACCACAAGAGTCTACAACACATTTTCGACCAGAAAGAGCTCAACATGAGACAACGACGATGGATCGAGCTACTCAGTGATTACGAGTGCGAAATTCGTTATCATCTGGGTAAAGCCAATGTAGTAGCCGACGCCCTAAGCCGGAAAGAATATACTGGTCGTAGAGTCAAATCTTTGACTCTAACTATCCATTCACACTTGTCCACGCAAATTAAGGAGGCTCAGCTCAACGCTTTGAAACCTGAAGACGTGGCAGGTGAATCCCTTAGAGGGATGGATAAGAACTTAGAAGTCAAGGGAGGTGGAGCCTTATACCTCATGGATCGGATCTGGACACTGAAACACGGTGGCTTCAGAGACTTGGTCATGACGGAAGCTCACAACACTCGTTATTCCGTCCACCTGGGTTCAGATAAGATGTATTTGGATCTTAAAAAGTTATATTGGTGGCCTAACATGAAAGCAAATATTGCTACCTTCGTGAGTAAATGCCTTACTTGCGCGAAGGTCAAGGTCGAATACCAGAAACCCTCCGGTCTTTTACAACAACCGGAGATACCAGAATGGAAGTGGGAGAGGATCACTATGGACTTCATAACCAAGTTGCCCAAGACAACAGGTGGACTTGATTCCATATGGGTCATCGTCGATAGACTGACCAAGTCTGCACACTTCTTGCCAATCAAAGAAACAGACAAGATGGAGAAACTTACAAGAACTTACATTAGGGAAATTGTAAGACTGCACGGTGTTCCCTTATCTATCATCTCGGACAGAGATAGTAGATTCACTTCGAGGTTCTGGCAGTCGTTACAAAGTTCCCTAGGAACTAGGTTGGACATGAGTACGGCCTACCATCCACAGACAACGGGCAAAGTGAGAGAACTATCCAGACCTTAGAAGATATGTTGCGTGCCTGTGTGATCGACTTTGGAAAAGCTTGGGATACCCATTTACCCCCTCATCAAATTTTCCTATAACAACAGCTATCACACGAGCATAAAGGCAGCTCTATTTGAGGCCCTCTATGGCCGAAAGTGCAGATCCCCTCTGTGTTGGGCTGAGGTGGGTGATACCTAGTTAGCTAAGGGACGAGTTCCTGAAAGCACTCTCACGGGTCCGGAGATCATTCGGGAAACGATAAAGAAGAACGTTCAAATTCGTGAACGATTGAAAGCCTCTAGAGACCGACAGAAAAGCTACGCTGATAAGCAAAGGAAACCGTTGGAATTCCAGGTGGGCGACCGAGTCCTACTGAAGCTCTCACCCTGGAAGGGCTTGATACGCTTTGGAAAGCGTGGAAAGCTAAATCCAAGATACATAGGGCCTTTTGAGATTCTCGCGAGAATCGGCCCTGTAGCTTACAAACTCAACCTACCACACGAACTCAGTAATGTACATCCTACCTTCCACGTCTCGAACTTGAAAAAGTGTCTGTCCGACGAGACTCTTGTTATTCCACTCGACGAGATTGAGATCAACGAGAGCCTCAACTTCGTGGAGGAACCTATAGAGATCATGGACCGAGAGGTCAAGCAAACAAAGCAGAGTCGTATCCCAATAGTGAAGGTTCGCTGGAACGCAAAGCGTGGACCTGAATTCACTTGGGAACGAGAGGATCAGATGAAACTGAAATACCCTCATCTTTTCGCTTAGTTATTTGTAACTTCTTAATTGTTTAAATTTTAGTTTTGGGACGAAATTCCTTCTAACGGGGGGATGATGTGACAACCCGAAATTTCCATTCTGTACAAACAATATCACTTCAATAGAAGTTATAACAGACACAGTAAATTTTCAGACTTTTTCGCGTAAGTTTGAGTAATTCAGGTTTTAACACTTAAGGAGATATCAGGAGAGTGGATGCACTAGGGTTTTGTGCAACACTGTTATTCCAACACTCTATTATATTAGAGATCATTTTGGGAATAAAATATTTTCTGCCAAAAATCTCAAGACTATAAATAGAATTCTGAACCAATTTCATTCATTATTCACTTTTACAACTAGAGAAAAGTTATTTTCTCTCTCACGGATCTTAGGGTTTTCATCCCAAATCGTGAGTATCTCTCTCTAGTAGTGTTATATGGCTTATAATGTGTTCATAACATAGATTACATAGCTAAATAACTAGATTTAGGAGTTTACTCCCCAAGGTGTTCTTGGGCGGTAAACTCCTGAAACAACACCTAGCCTTTCCCCCGTGATATGCTAATGCCTTAGGCTTGTATATAAGTGTATTTGAGACATGAAAACAACAAAGAAACACCAAGGTTTGGGTGTTCACGGCCCAAGATGATCTTGGACCATGAACTCCAAAAACTTGGACCAAAGTGTGCCTTTTGTGCACCTAAAGCCTTGGACATTTACATATAATTGTTTCCACTTAAATCAAGGATATAAAACACATCAAATACACTTCCCAAAGTGAGTTTACGTCCCTAATAAGGTGCTTGGGCCGTGAACATCAAACTAAGGCACCAAAGTGTGCCTAAGGCCTTCATTTGCTTTGGGTAAAAGTCTAGAAACTATCCTACATGTGTATGAGACTTGAAAGCATCAAAAACACCCTTCCATGAGAGTTTATGGTAGTAAATCCAAAGGATTTGGCCTTGGGGCCATAAACTCCTCAAAGGAGGTTATTAGTTCCCTAAACACTTCCAAGAATTAATCCACCAAGTTGGAATACTTCTAGGGATCATTTAGAACTTCAAAACACCAAATGTCACCAAGCTTGAGAGTTCACGGCCGTAAACTCAAGAGTTTACAACCGTGAACTCCTTGTGTGATGGCAATGGAAGAGTAAACTCAAGTATAGGGTCCTTTGTAATCCTAAACCCAAGTGCCTTGTCCCACAATAGCTTAGATGCAATCCTTAGGGCTTATAACACTTATATAAAGTGTTTATTATTATCTAGGATGTCTTAACATTATCAATTAGTAATTTAAGACTAATTGAGTGCATATATGTATGATTATATGTTCATTAGGATCGTAGTGTGTGTACAAGTCCTCACTTGACACCCTAACAATCCTACTCCATTCAGTTCATCCAAACCACCCTCTACAGGTGAGTTCATACCCCTAAATGAATATTTTAAATGTTTGTTAAATGCTTTAATGGGGGGATACAAGTAGAAAACAGCATGTTATTAAATCACTCATATGTATTTTATAACTGTGTTTTCATCCAGCAGATTTCACATACTACAAAATGTGATGCATGAAATGGTTTTACATCTTAAAAATACTTGGATATCAAATGTATTACTTTTGAAAGGTTTATTTAAAATGACATCAAGTCACTTTTATTATTGTTTCAAAACTCTTAGATATCTTGCAAAACCATTACTTTTACCTTCTTGAACAACCAATTCCCTTTCAGTTAATTATCATAGGGATAGTTAGAAGAAACAAAACATTATTCCTATTACAAGGAATCACACAAGAGTCAGTTCATTCATGAGTCAATACCAGTACATTACATGATACATGAGTACATTTACATATGATTACATGATACATGAGTACGTTTACATATGATTACATGATACATGAATACGCTTACAGGAATACATTACATGAGTACCTTTACGTAGATACATTTACCTGTGTATATTTACATGAATACTTGTATCTCGAATTGCGAGGATGATTTATTAGTACCTTCTGTGTAAATCTTTCTGCCTATCCCTAGTACCTCGGGATATCTAGACGAAACCCTATCCCTAGTACCTCGAGATATATGGACGGGACTAACCATTCCGGAACCCAACTGTTAGCACCAGTGGGTAATGAACATCTACGGATGCCTAAGGTTATTACTTTTATTAGGAGTCAACTACGGGACTAACCCTTCCTCCAACCTGCTGCTGCTACAGAGGACAATTGGACAATCTTCGGATGTTCATTAGGTTATACATATTGCTTACTGCGATGGCGTGTTAGTCCTGGTATCCAGGGATAACACTTACATGGTTATATTTTTCCTATTTACTTTATTTTGTGATATATTCACATAAACGATGAGTTAGACTAATTATTGTTTGTAGTAGTCAAAAAGAAGGAAAAAGTATCATTTTACTTACAAAACCTTCGGGTCTTGGTAGAAGACTACATTATCATAACAAAACATTCGGGTCTTGGTAGAAGACTACATTGTCATAACAAAACATTCGGGTCTTGGTAGAAGACTACATTTCATACTAGTAGGAAATAAGGGATTTCTTAGGGTTTTTCATACTTATATCAACTGTCTTACTTAAAGGTTTTACATGACATTTACAGCTTTTCAAAGCAAGACAATGACACTTAATTACTTATTAATTCACCAGCTTTAAAGCTGATACTCTCTTTCAAAATAACTTGTATTCTCAGGTCACTAGTAGACAGGTACGATGACCAGGTTTTGAGAAGACGGAGCACAGACAAGTCTCGTCTTTTGTTTTGATTGTATATTTTTGGTGTCTTACTACAATGAAAGAACACACATGTATTAAAACTTTCCTTATAATGCAATGGATGATGTTGTTGCTTATTTACTACTTTACACTGTTGTGATACTGTACATGAAGTCCTCCACCCCGGAACGTTTCCGCCGTTCTTGGTTTGGGGGTGTGACATCATTTGGGGTGTTTGAAAATTAAATTTTTACCGGTATATTTTGGGACATTATAAAATGTTGCAGCCAATCATTGTTCATGTTGTTTCTTTTGTATTTTTGTTATGTTATTGTTATATATATATATATATATATATATATATATATATATATATAGGGTTAGGTTCATATGAGACAATAGTATTTTGTGAGACAAGGAGACCAAATCTTGACCGCTCATCTTGAATAATCAAAGGCTTAAATTAAATCAGATTAAACCACAAGGAACCACAAATAGGCGGTGGCATTTTTTGTAATTAAATGGAACTCTGGGATTAGAATAAGGCACGGAGGGGCAGAAATGGAATTTTACATTCTATTTCATTCAGGTCATAAAAAACATATGTCGTTCTTCTAAATCTTCTTCATTCTGATTCATAAAACCATAACCTCGATACGAACACTAAAACCCATTTGATTCAATCTCGTTTGATTCAATCTCGATCATCAACATCTTATGTTTCCTTCAGATTCGAATTTGAATGCTCTGATTTTAGCTACCTTTCATTCTAATTTTGATTCTAAAATCGCTCGAGCACAAATTGTTCATGAATCAAAAGAAATCCAAATTTATTATTCGAACAAATGAATGCAGAATCGGATTCAGCTTAAGTCATTTCAAGTAATGTATAATAGTATAATTTATCTGCATCATGATTCAAACCTTTCTTCATTTTTCTCACGCACAGAACCCTCCGCCTCGATGAACACTAAAAATCCTTTTTTTCCTGATCTACAGTCTCGATTGAAGAACTGGTAAATCGAGATTAAGTTTTTCTTTCAACCATCAAATTCCTATCATGCTTAAACATTGTGATTACCCTTATTCTGATTACATGAAAGATTTGCGATTGCAGAACCCTAAAAATCCTCTTATTCACTCTGATTCACATTTTCTACTTTTTGATTCTTATTATGTTCCCTAATCAAGCTTTCAATCACCTAGCATTACAGAATCAAAGAAATTGGATCAAGATCTCAAGAATGACTAGTTCAACATAATCATATTCAGGTTCTAATTCTCATATAATATCTCTTTTTTTACTTCACTTCATATCTACTCCAAATAACTAGAATTTTCTTTTTTGTGTCAATGAAGTCAAAGGAAATGTGAATAAACCATGATATATCTTTTTGTCTATAACTTTCTTTAAATTTTGAAATTTGAATGTCTAATATTCTACTGATTCTATGAATTTGTAATGAGAATGCATAATATTCTACATATTTTAGTATCATATTCAACATATCTGCACCAGTTAAACACCTTGTAATCCTATATTAACCTTGCAGTTCCATGAAGTACAATATGCTAGATATTTTAAAATATGAATGTGTGATATTTTTATTATTCTATAAATTGTAATGTGGAATGTATAGTATTCTACATATGTTAATATAATATATTATATATTCTGCATATTTTTTGTGGAATGTGCAATATTTTACATATGTTAGTATAATAGTCATTTGCTAAACAGGTTGCAAACTGATGATTAATTTCTAAAATATTCAATGCATTGAATGTGTGATAGCATATTCTACATATTTGCACCAGTTAAAGTCTTGGATTTCTATATAAACCTTGAACTTCCACACAGTACAGAATCCTATATATTTTAAAGTATGAACTATTATTACGTGATAGTCTGATAAGTCATAATGTACTTCTTAATTTGATATAGATATTACTTTGATTATTTATTTCGAGGATCGAGTAAAAATAATAGGAAAGTAGTATTTGGTAACTTAATATTCTAGGTATTCTGATTTGTTAAGTTAGGTGTTACTTCATAAATTTGGTTTCAAAAGTTAGTTTATCGATCAATCAGATGTCACTGTTTACTTTGATAAATCAGAACTAATTCATACACCAATGACTTTATTGTGCAAAGTTAAACTCTATTTGTAGAACAATTTAACATTCTATCTTTTCTTTTATCATAACTTGATGTATTATTCAAAGAATAGTTCTTTATACTTTATTAGGAGAATGTATAATATTAATTATTAATAAAATGAAGTATATGGTTAATAATGTTATTACTATAATATACTAGAGTTTATTTTATCATAACTTTATCTATAATTCAAAGAAGGTTCTTCATATTTTATTTGGAGAGTGTATGATGTTGATTATTATTAGAATGTAGTTTACGCTTTATAATAGCAATATTCTAGTTTTTGTCAAGTATTTAATAAACAAATTCATGTATTATTATGGTTTATGGTATTTAGTGTGAATATTCTAGTATTTTGTTCTAGTAGAAGCATGGTTTATGTTTTGATGCATATCAAGTGACAAGAATGACTCAATCAAGAACAAAATATGTTTTTAATTTGATACTAAAATTAAGAAAACAATGATAGTGCAAGTGATAGATCTTCATCAGAACATGAAATAAAGGACAATGTATAACATTAAACACATTAATGTATATGGATATTTGACATAAATACTCTAAGTTAACATATTATTAAGTGTTATTTTCTTCTTTTCACGATGTTGATTATTCTTAGATTATACATATTTTTATATTTGATTTTACATTAAGTTATGGAAATAATGCATTTGTTCTGGTTTTTTTTGTTTTAATAAAGTTATGATATATGTTTTAATGCAGATAAAATAAGAAGAAAAAAATATTGAAGAACCTACATAATTTGGAAATATTGATAAAGAAACTTGGTATAAGATGAAGAGGGAAGCGATTGATGGGAAAGAAAGCATGAGAAAGTATCCAAAAATAGAATTGATGGAGGTTTGGAAATGTGTGGGGGTGAATGAAATTCTTAGAATGTTACAAAACATTTGATTTTTGTTATTACATAATTGTAGTTTGTATATTTTGGGTATTTTGTTCTGATAAATATTTGTTTACATTGATTTTACTTTTCATGATGCAGCCAAATTGGATAGTAACCAACATATAAACTAATTGATGGAGCTAAGGAGTTTGCAAAATCTGACCGACTAAAGCATCTTAACTTTTTGTATGAAGCGATGCAGTGAAATGAAGATTGTTGATCGAATTGATAAAATATTTGCAAGAATTTAATGGTTAATGAATTTGGAGTCTTTTTCTCTTTGAATATTGGCTATATTTTCTATATTTTGATTAACTTGTATGGTTGAATGTTTGGTAAATAATAGTGTTATGGTTTGAATGTTTAAAGATTGGTGAATATTTCATAAATGATAATACATGTAATTTTGTAGTTTATGTTGTGTAATGGTATTAATATCTTTCACATATTAGACGAGTTTAAAATTAAAGTCTCTGTGTAAAAAATTTCATCAGAATAATATTGTATGTTTGATGTTATAATAAGTATATATATAATATTCTAATAGAATAATTTTATATATTGTTTGTTATCGTGAATTGATGTTTATGTCTTTTTTAGAATTTAAGTCACTATTCAAGGTAAATTTTATAAGTAGAGTGTATGATGGTCAATATCATTAGAATGTTGTAGTTTATGATGTATGATGTTTATAATCTAATAAAATAAAGTTATAAGTTTTTATAATCTATATGTAGAATATTTTAATAGAATAACATTCTGTGACATTCTAAGTTATATGCAAGATATTCTAATACAACAAGGCCTAATTAAATTTTGGCTTTTTTAATAATTAATGATATGATATTAATCTAGTTATTCAAAATAATCAATATTTTTATAATGTCTTGTTAATATATATTATATTATGAAGTTATTTGTAATATTATGAAATTTTAAGTGTAGTATTCTAAAATTATGTTATACTTGTACAACTAACTTACATTATGTAAGATTATAATATTATATGTAATATTATGAAATATTCTAAATTTACAATTTATAGTGTTAAATGAATATATAGAATAGTCTACAGAAAAAAAAATTGATTTATAGAAAAGAAAAGTTTATAATGTTAATGTGTAATAATCTGAAAGATTGTAATATGATATAATATTATATCATAAGATGAAATATTCTAATTCAGACCATCATTCCCTTCAAGTGTGTAGGGAACCAAATAATATATAGGAACGTAGACTAATAAACTTTTTAAACCAATGAGAAACATATAAGTTTATAAAATGAAATGAATACTTTTAGGATAAATATCAAACTTTTCTTTGGAAGTTGAAACGTATTCTAAAAACTTCATAGATTAAAAACCAAATTTCAAGTTTGTATTATAAAAAATATATCACGAGGTTACAATATTTAATAATATGTTGTTAATTGATATGCAATATTATGAAATTGTATGGAATATTCCGATATTAAAGTGTAATATTCTAAATTTTGTTATAAAATATAATATGAACTTATATATATTACATAAGATTCTAATGCTATATTTAATATTCTGAATATACATAACATTCTAATAGAATAATTTAATTAGGTTGTCTATATTCAAGTTACAACTTAATATTCTTATAGAATAATGTTATAGGTTGTTTGTATATGTAGAACATTCTAAATAGAATGTAACACTAAATGATTATATGAACATCAAATATCGAATTAGAATATAACAATATATATGTAAGAAAATTAAAAAATGCACAGTTTATCTGTAAATACCAATGTAAAAGTAAAAACTTAGAATATAGTGTTATCGTTTTATTCAATTACCTCAAATATATCACTTGAAACCAAACAAGAAAAAAATATAAGCAAATTTATAACACCTCACTACATAGAATGAGACTCTCCAGGAAATTATTATCGAGCCACATTCTCTACAGTTCCATTCAAGACCACCTAAAAATTTGTAATGATAGAACACATGAAAGTTTTAGCTAATTTCATAATTGTATGTACCACTTTACACTGTGACAGGGGTTTGATGGGTATTAAGATATATATCTGCTACAATAACAATGTTTAAAGTTGCACAATTGTAGAGAACAATTTCATTAAGAAAGAAATAAAGAGAGTGCATGGAGTAAATTAAACCAACATCCTTATAACAGATTCGATTCTAAATATGAACCAAGTCCTCATCATCCATCAACTTTTTAGTTACTTTAACTCTATATGGACCAAACACCATTGAAACCAACATGTCAATATGCTGCTTGAAGTTCTCATCATTAATTAATGGTAGCAAGATATGGATGGTATGCTTCTTCTAACATATGCACTGAACATTTGCATCGATGACAGTTGTATGTCCTTCAATCACTGACAAAAAAAAGAAGTACACCAGCCATCACGAAGTTAAGAAAAATCATCTTGGAATTTTGGGGTCAATATCATTAAACAGTAAAGTTTAAGGGTGGGAAGGAAGGAGTGATATATCAGACTCTACATCAGACTCTTTATTCATTCAGGACTTTCATCAAACAGGTAGAGTACATGTATAATGTAAGAGAATTGGCTCAAGAACAATGATAGTTATGTACATACCTCATTGATTTTATAGAATGAGCACAAAATAACTCAAAGATACGTTGTTTTTGCTTGCTTATCTTCATTTAACATGTGCTCGAATGCACGGAAAAAACCAAAAGCTTGAAATTAATAATCGATGGCTGAAATCAAATACTTGAAATGATAATAGATTTAAGATGAATTTAAATTGATAAAACACCTGATTTGAGAGTAAAACTCGAAGCATCAATCTAATGGAAATCGATATCAGCTGATGACTGATTACCAATATTGATGAATGGCTAAAAATCGTAGATCTGAAATTAAATTGATGCTTGAAGTTGTTGATTATCATTATTTTAGTTACGATTCCATTAAATGAAGGGGTCAACTTTCTATGAATGATTGGTAAAACTTGGTTGCGATTGAGAAATCATCAAACGACAAAGGGGGACGACTTCTCTGTTACGATCAATGTCTTGGTAGAAGAATCAAGGCAAATAAACTCGAAAAACACAAAAATTGTAGATGTAGAAGAATGTAGAACATGATTCACCAAAGTCACTCAGATTATCAATTGCAGATGTAGAAGAATGAAGAACATGAACTCGAAAAACACAAAAATTACGACTGTAAAAACTATAATTTAGCATTGTTCGATCAATGTCAAACTCAAATCGATTATCGGTTGAAAGAATATAAAATTGGAGATATAAGATCGACCTGATTGAATTGAAGAACAAGTAATATTGATCCAACGAATATCTTGGTAGAAGAATCGAAGCAGTTGAGATAATTTCTTGATGGCGTGAAGACACTAACATTATATCAGATTTGAATTTAACCTAGTGACTAATCTACCCCTAATTAACTAATCAGCTAAATTAATTAGTGTTAATCCGTTTTTCTTATGAGCCACAAGATTAGTTTTGATCAAAGGCTAAGATTTGGTCTCCACGTCTCACATAATATAAGTGGTCTCAAATGAACCTCTCTCTCTCTCTCTCTCTCTCTCTCTCTCTCTCTATATATATATATATATATATATATATATATATATATATATATATATATATATATCATAATTGTTCCTAAAAATTGTTAGCTTTATTTTAGAAAAAGAATCACCCGTTAATTTTAATGGATATAATGTAATGAATCTTTTGTAAAGAAACTCGTAAATATTAACCGTAAATTTTGATTTTCATTGCCACGATACTGGAAACTAGAACGAGATCGGTGTTTCATCATAAAATTCAATATTTTTTTGTTAAAAAATAAATTTTAAATTGTTTTCATGTTGTAACCCATATTTTGTTGGTTCAAATGAATTTTATTCTAAATTCCGATTATGCTTGTACCCGTATATCAAAACTTTTGGCTCCTCATTGATTATTTTAGCGGAAACTTATAGGTTACCGAACTAAAGGGGGCCATTGATGCAACTTACCTTTTACGTTGTTTGTTAGGAAGTATAATCCATTATGCAATTTATCCCAAAAATGTTAGCACAAATTTACCATCAAAATCTTTCAATTTTGAGACATAATTAGGAGGTGTTGATATTTGGGTATCAAGCAATTAATAATTTATAACAAACCGATTCATCAAAGAGTAAATAAAAGGCTAAACTGTAAATACGGTGTTAGCTAAAAAATATGGATAAAGTCCAAAAAGTTTTGAATTTGTACCATTGGTCCAAAAACTGAAATATTTTGTGGTTTTAGTCCCTAAAAAACTTAAAATGTCTATTTTAATCTTTTAATTTCTTTTATATATTATTTTCTATTATCTTAATTATAAAATAATTAAAAAAATTAAGGAACCCACCTCACCCCCACCCTCCACCGTACCCCTCTATCCAACTTCATATTTTCTAAATATCAACCATTTTCATCCCTCATTTTCTAATGAACCCCCTTTTTGTGCATGTTTAACTCTCGTATTTATATATATATATATATATATATATATATATATATATATATATATATATATATATATATATATATATATATATATATATATTGAATTGATAAAGTCAAAATCAATTTTTCCATGAACTTGGTACTGAATCTCTATTATGTAACATCTCAAATACTATGGCTAAAATTTTCATTTTTAAAGTAAATAAAACATCCATTATAACAAAATTACATCCGAGGTAACCCATTTGTTCATAATTTATTATTTTGAAATCAAAGTTAATAGGAAGACAATGCGGAATCTCAAATCATAAATCCGTTGATGTTTGTGTACAGTCTCAGCTTCGCAATCCGATAAGTACATGTAAAATATTTAATCCACAAATGTAAGCACAAACCTTAGTGAGTTTCCCAAAATACCACAGACAACATAGCATAATAATTAGCTAAGTTTATCACCAAGCTCTGAAGACTATCTGTGGTCCTAATGCGCTAACAAACACCCTGTGGATTAATAGTACTCCTCACGGGTTATCAACAACCCTGGGGACTATCAGAAGTCCCATGGACTTATAGCAGTCCAGAAGTTATTAACATCTCATTTAGCATATAAAAAATCAACAAATAAGACCCAGCTGGTCGACATGCATATACTACCACACAAGCAAGTATATTGAAAAGACTCACCTCGCAAGTAGCAGCTAATAACCACCGCTCTCACCCAACGAAGAGTGATCCTACATGGCATGTAAAGAAATATAAAGTACCCTCTCACCTCGGAAGTAACATCTAATCACCACCAATCTCACTCGGTGAAGACTGGCCCTACGTGGCACCTAACACCAATAAAGAGTACCCTTTGAGTCTATAATCCAAAACCCTTAGTTTGACTAAAAGCCAACCCATGTCAATAAGTCAATAGTTAAGGTCAACGTCAACGGCCAATGACTTCAACCTTTGAGCCTTACGTCGTGACCAACCCTTGGTCATGTCATAAGAACTCAATCAACCTGATTCTAACTTGACTCGTTCCAACTCAGAAAATTGGTCATGGACAACTATAACAACCCATTATTTCGAATCTATGTAATAGTATAGATCAATTTGTAGTAATAAAGAGAATTTTTCGTATACTATGTGTATTTACATAATCGAACCTCAAAAATGAAATGTTAAATAAACTTGTTTGGGATGAATATATTGGTAGAAATCGTGTCAAAGATTTCAAAAATATAAAGAACACCCAAATCCGAGTTATAACAAAGAGGAGATGACCTATCGAAAATCCGCAACAAAACCGACAAAACACTATTTAACGTAAAAAGTGAATTTTCAATAAAATACTCATTAGCCTTAACTATCTAAATTTATAGTATACGTTAAACCGAGAGTGTCCATCAAAAAAGAACGTCTAAATCTAACTTCATATGAAAAAGTTATGATTTTTCTAAATTTCGACACAGCAGTACACAACCCGAAACTCGAAATTAAGTTTAATCAACTTTTGGCCAAAAAAACCTAAACGAGAATGGGAGATATTATCAAAAGAAATCCAACGGTAAAAAGACAGATGAAAACAGACATTGGATGAAGAAGTTATGAATTTTTAACCGACTTTTCCTGTCCCGGTCTGTTAAAAATATAACTTTAAAAATAAAGTTTTTGAAGTTTGAAAAAGAGAAGTACGCCTGGCGTACAAGGAGTACGCCTAGCGTACTCAAAGACTAGGCCTCGGATAGCCCACGTCGCCTTTTCCCTCGCATGTGACACGTTTCAGATACGTCTGATACTTCGGATATGATCGAAGGGAGTACGCCTCACGTAAAAAGATGTATGCCCAGCATACTGCTGTTCACACTAGTACGCTCAACGTACGAGTAGATTACGCCCAGCATAAACCCAATAGCCTTGACGCGTATCTCGTAGACTTGCCACCTCCAAAGTTCGGATAAGCCTCACATTAGTACGCCCCGCATACAACGAGTACGACCAGCGTGTTGTGGTTTTCACCAGTACGCCCAGCGTAATTTCAAACCTCATCCTACTATAAATAGCCAGTGAGGCCTCCAGATTAGGTTACTAATTCTCAACCTCTCCGCTACCTTTACTCACTTTTAAGCCTCTCTAAACTATCCCGAAGCCTCGATGGCATCTTCTTTTAGTGGAAACTCTGCTCGAGTGAAGCCGACTTTTCATCAAAAACTCTTAGTTACATCAAGAAAACTCCATTCTAAGAAACGAAACGTTTCCCGAATCACCACCTATCATATGAGTTCATACCCCTACATTTTTATGATTTTTAACTATTTTAGGGGGGGGGGGGAATACAAGTGACACACAATAAAATTGTTTTAATATCTTAAAAGGTTTTTAAATGTTTTAACATATTTCAAATTGTTATAATTATTATTTATATCTATGTAAATTATATAATTTGGATTCAGAAGATTTAGAATATGCGATTTGACCCATTTTGATGTTACTTGTTTGGTTGTAGGCTTAGGGTAAAGTTATTTAATCAAATATCTACTTAATCACAATTATATAAATATTACATTTATATAAATACAAAATAATGGTTTTCAAACTGTTTGATAATACATGGCTATAAACAGAAATTTTCATGGAATAACAGTATTATAGATTCTTATAGCAAAACAAACAACTAAACTATAATAGGTATAGTTTAGAAGACTCATTCATTGGTTTCAAGTTTCAAAGTACATAATAGGAAAACAAATATAGTAAATAACGGAAAATAAACATAGAATGACTGTTAGAAAACAAACAGATTACTTTACTGAAAACAAACCTACAAACTACATTCTATACAGTTTATGAAAATTACTTACAGTGTATTTATTACATAGTAACTTTTCAATGTTCTACGCATAATCATCAATATAGCATTTGTGAGACTACCTTCATGTACTTTTCTAAGTACCAACCAAATCCTGAAATTATAACTGTAGCCTCCTAAAGGGAGAGCGCGACATTTGTATATAGATCTATATGGGACTGACAATCAACACATGAACTGCTCACTACAGTTAGGTAGACATGCCCGGGGTGAAAAATGTCTTACATATTACGACGCCTGAAGAACGTCGTGTTCAGGCGATCCTAGGTCATATAGTATGTTTATAATAACTCAAAATTTAGTATTCAACAAAATGATTAATGTATGAATAAGTAACACGTCACATAGTTTTATTTAATTATAAAACTATAACACAATATTTTACAAATATAAACACATATTACTATTTCAATACAGAGAAAAATCATACTTTCATGGTTTTATGAGAACTAAACTACATTTTACAAACTCATAGTACAGAAAGTATCACACATTTTGCCTACATAATAACATAGCAGAAAATATAGGATTTTCTGGGGAAAAACATGTTTATTTTATCAATGAACAAGAAAACAAATTTCAGTTACAAACATACTTATGAACTCACCAACTTAATTGTTGACACTTTTTTCAAAATCTACTTGTATTTTTAGGGAAACAGTGATACAGGTACAACCACAGCTTTTTGAGAAGACGGAGATCTATAAACTCGTGTCTTTTAAATTTATACTTTTGAGTTCATATACATTATGTTTTGATCACAGTTGTAAAACTTATAACTTTGTAAATACAATGGTTGTTGTTGTACTTTGATTACTATTATGCATTGTTGTGATATTATACATGAAGTCCTCCACCCCCGAATGTTTCTGTCGTTCTGGTTTAGGGGTTTGAAACCAACCCACTCAGCACACATCACGACGTAAAACCTCCTTGGTCATGTCGTGAGCATAACAGAACAACTCAGACACGAAATCCTTCCTTGGTCACGCCGTGGCACCCTCAATGTCATTTCGTGACTTCAGTCTGAAACCTTTATTTAATGACTTAAGTCCTTAAATCATTAAGTCTCATACTCCAACTTTTCTAGATGCTTAAGGGGACACCAGAGGTCCATAAAATAGATTACTTATGGACATGTATGCTCCATGCTTGTCCTCTATCTATTATAGGTTAAAAATGAAGAGATAACACCAAAACTCATATGCATGGATCCAAAAACTCAACCAACTCCAAGATCTGACCTTATAATAATTAAGGGAACCTTAGAATCCATAAAGTTCCTAAATTTATGGATCTCTTCCAACCAAGCTTGCTCAAACATGAAGAAAACGGGACAAAACCTAGATGTAGCAACATAGAAGCATACAGGTTGAATCTTGGACACTTACAAAGGTCCAGAATGAGCACAAGATGATGATGATGATGTTTCCTTACTAGATCTATAACTAGAACACCTTCTTCTCTTTGTTCTTCTCATTTTGCAAGCTCCTAAATGCACCAAAAGGCCAAAAACCCACCAAAAGAGATTAGGGTTAGGTTTTTTTGAGGTTTGAGGATGATGGAGGCTGATAATGAACCCTAGATTCAAAATGGGGCTTAAATATAAGATCATGGGTTTGGGCTGCAGCCGTCCTCACATCGTAACCACCCTATGGTCATGTCGTGACACCCAATTTTTTTTCCTAAAAACTTTGCTTTTGACTCCTTAAAGCACTAAATCGAACCATTCTTGGATATGGGTGTTACATATTAAGGTTTTCAGTTACCCATTTCATTTGATTCATGTAGATTAGAACATAAACAAAAAACCCAGACAAATAAAAAACCCAAATGAAACTCTTAGCCCCCACCTTCATCGTAATCCTCCTGCTTCGTGACTCCCTTTCTCATTGAAACCCATATCCGATGTCACTCTCTCCTTAGCATAGATGTCAATATATTTGTCATTCTCGTCCTTAAATACATACAACAACAAAGAAGCACCAGAGCAGTAAGTTCAATCAAACCCACATCTAATGAGATGAATCAACCCGATTCCTTACTGGGTTCTTCTCATTAAACTTAAAATAAAAAAAAACCCACCAGCCAAGCATATACCAACATTATCCTCGACCTGTACTAGCCTTTTACGTTGGCTCCAATCGATTGTTGCTTGCGGTGGTCACTGGATTAATGATTGATATTGGTGTAAACAAAACCAAGATGATTTCCAAAGATTTTGATTTTCTGGTCAATCATAGGTGGTGGTTTTGATCGAGAATTGGTTTTAAATTTAAGGAGAAAAACACATTAGTAGATGTCGATTTAGTGTATATTTGTTTGTTTTTCAATTGATCTATATGAAAGATACACAAATGATTTGGATGAAGGTTAAGAAGATTTAGAGTGTGTGCGTGCATGTTTGTGTTTAGTGGATCATGAAGATGCATATGTTCTTCAACCCAATAAATCTCCAAAAACAATGGTGGAAGGTGGGACTGTGGCATGAGAGAGAGAGAGAGAGAGAGAGAGAGAGAGAGAGGGAGGGAGTAGGTGGGGATGTTTTTTTAATTATAAAAGAATTAAATTAAATATCAAAAATGCACAAAAAATATAATAAAAGGATAAAGTATTTATTTTAATTTTTTTAGGGACCAAAACTATAAAAAAATTTCAATTTTGGATCATTTAGACCTTAGAGTAAAGTACACAAATGGTCCCTATGGTTTAAAGTAATTTGCATGTTTGGTCCCTAACTTAATTTTTTAATTCGGAAAGTCCATACTGTTTGTTTTTGTTACGCATTTGGTTTCTGTCTTATTTAAAAAATCTATTTTGCCTTTGATTTTTTAATTTATTTAAATAAACACACTCCCAGCCCCACCCTCTTCACTTTATTTTACTTACCTCATAATTTTTTCCTATTTAAATAATAGTATTTTTAAGTAAGATAGGGACCAAACGCGTAAGAAAAAATAAATTGTTGGGACCAGACGTGTAACAAAAACAAACAGTAGAGACCTTCCGAGTTAAAAAAATAAGTTAGAGACCAAACATGAAAATTACTCCAAACTATAGGGACCATTCGTATAATTTACTCGACCTTATTTACATTTTTTTTTTCTAATCAACAGGATCCAAATTTACATTTAGTCTAAATAAAATGACATCTCTATTCTTTCTTTTAGCATCATATAAGAAACGTTACTCCTATATCACAAGGCTTACTCCTATCTCACAAGGCGATTAATTTTCTTTTAGAAATAAATCAATTTTCACGTTTTATGCGTTAATTCTTAAAATAATATAATTTGAATACGTTAATTGCTCAAAAAGTAATCACATATATAGATCTTCGAAGTTACAACTTCACCCCATGCAGAAAAGTACATCCAAAAGATATATCACCCAACGCCCATTTTGTTAATTAGCTGATTATATATATGAAATAGTAAAACCTCCGTCGACAGCCAGATCATGGCCAGTGATAAAACCAGACTCCCCGTTGGCCAGGAACAAGACGGCGTGAGCAACGTCCTCCGCTTTCAAGATCACGCCTTTCAAGCTGGTGAACGGTTCAAAAATCTTCTCCACTTCTGCCGCCTCTTTCTCAAGCATGTTGCACATCAACGGCGTAGCCACCACCGAAGGCGACACAGCATTCACTCGAATCCCGTATTGCCCCAGCTGCTTGCTCGCCGATTTCATCAACCCAATCACCGCATGTTTTGACATACAATAATCCGTATGCTGCAACACTGCTTGCCTTCCCAACACGCTAGACATGCAGATAATGTTTCCCTTCACCTTCTGCTCCACCATCGAGCGCGCCGCATGCTTCAGGCAAGCCACCATGCCGCGGATATTGATGGCAAAGAGGTCGTCAAGATGCTTCATATCCATGTCGACTACGGTCTGGTCGGATTTACTAGCGATCCCGGCGTTGCTAATCATAATATCAAGCTTGCCGTATGTCTCCACCGTCCAGTCCACTAGGGACTTCACTTGGGTTTCGTCACTAACGTCACAATGTATGTACGTGCAACAGTGTGAGCCGATGGATTTGCAGAGATCTTTTCCGAGTTCATCTTGGATATCACAGATCACAACCGCACATGCACCTTGTTTTGCAAACAGACGAGCGGTGGCTGCTCCGATACCACTTGCGCCGCCGGTGATTATAGCCACCTTCCCTTCTAGTTTGTTCATAGATAGATTATTTTGTATATTATCAGGGTTTGGTTAAGGACGGGAAGACGGGCATGGATTTGGTAATATTATAAATCTATAAAACTAATTATTAAAAACGATTTACATATTGTTAGACTAAATATTATAACGTGTAAATCGTTTTTAGTAATTAGTTTTAGACAAAATTGCAAAAATGTCTTATGGTTTGCAAAATTAGTTTTTGTCCAAAACGAAATTTTAGTGCTAGTCCAATTAAATATTATAACTAACAACAACAATCGACCCTTATAAGATAATATTAATCAAGATTCACACATAAACGGATATCATAAGATTTTGATACTCAATATATTAAAATAATAAAAAATTAAATATCCTTTATTCTAACATTATATAACTTATACAACTAGCATTATCCATCCATTAGTCAATATTTTAACATCGTATAACTTATACAACTGCAAGTGATGTCAAACCTCAAACCTAGCTGGATTGATGCACCGGGTTTGATACCCACATGGGTTTGAAGTCGGGATTTCACATCGTTGAATCTGTTAAAATTATCCCTTACAATTATGTCTCATAAATCGAAAGTTTTCCTTAGAAATCCGCTTTTGGACTGAATTTGCCATGTAAATGAGCTCGAACTTGGACTCACCACTGAAATAACATGGTGATGCTTCCGCTAAACTCGTTGATTGTTTCCAAAAAAGTATAACTTATACAACTAGAATTATATCCATCCATTAGTCAAGATTAATAAATTGATCGCTATAAAATAAATGGATCAATCTCATTTTTTTTAAATAGAATCTTAGTTTCAGTTGTTTGCATGACTCAGCATAAACATCAAAATATATAACAGAAAAAAATATATTAAAATTTAATTTTTGTTTAGAAGAGCATTCTTTAAAAATTAATGTTAACTAGTAGGAATTACATGTGCCGATGGCGCTGGGTTGGATAGATTTACTTAGACGTTGATAAAATTTTGAAGCAAAAAAGCATATTCGCTATGTCGGTTCTCCACAAAATAGGCTCTTTCCTATACCGGAGAGGGAAACAGCGTCGGAGGAGGGCTGAGGGAGGCAAGGTCGGCGGTGGTGTCTTGATGAGGGTGGGAATGAGAATTAAGGGGGGAAATGGAGTTTAGGGCAAAAGTATTGGAGTGAGGAAGGTAATACCCGACACGTGTATAGTAAGGGAAAAATTAACGAAACACACCCTCAATTGTTAAAAGAAGAGGGTAAAGAAGATGTGAAGGGAGGTAAACGTAAAATTAAAAAAAGTGAGCAGCGATTATATTAAACCGGCAAAAATGTATGGTCAAAATCAAAAAGTATAAAAAATATGAAAGTGGCAATTTTCTTAAGTCGGCAGAAACGAAACACACCCTCAAATGTTAAAAGAATAGGGTAAAGAAGATGTGAATGGAGGTAAACGTAAAATTAAAAAAAAAAAAAAAAAGTGAGCTACGATTATGTTAAACCGGCAAAAATGTGTGGTCAAAATCAAAAAGTATAAAAAAAATATGAAAGAATATGGCGTGGCAATTTTCTTAAGTCGGCAGAAATCCGTAGCAAAATTCGAAATTTCAAAACATTACTGTTCACCAACCTTTTAGGAATTAATATATATATATATATATATATATATATATATATATATATATATATATATATATATATATATATATATATATATATATATATATATATATATATATATATATATAATGTGATTCGACTTCGAAGATACGGCGTTTTACCTTGTTCATGTACTTTTCACAATAGGAAAGGATATCCAATTGCATTTTATAGTTTTCTTTAGGGTAAATAGCATAAAAATCATTCAGTTTACACAAAAATTTTAATTTGACACTGTGTTTTTTTTTGTCTCAAATTTGACACTGTGTTTTTCAATTTGTTACAATTCTGACCACTTGACCGGTCAACCAGGTTACATGCTGACGTGGCATGATGGCGTGTCAGTTTTGATGACGTGACATTCTGACATTATATGCTGACGTGTCAAAATTGAATTTTTTTCCAAAAAACACTAAGTTTTCACGTTTTTTCTATTTTAACACTAAGTTTAATATTTTCTTTCAATTTTGACACTATGTTTTTTTGTTCTAAATCGAACATTATTTTTTCTAATTTTGATCAATTTTGACTATTTTCCATTTGAAACAATATAAATATATTTTTTTATTACATTTTAAACCGTATAAATATATTTTTTTGTTTAAAAACCACATTTTTATTTAAATACAAGGTGTTTTTTTTTTTTGGTTTTTTTTTTTAATTTTTCTTTTTACATTCAAAGCATAATTTATATATGCATTAGTTATATCGTAAGAATCAAACTAACCATAAGCTTTTAATAAAATGTAAAATTTTCAGGGGTTGCAAACTTGACATCCGGGTTTTGATCGACTACACGCCTTCAAACCTCCAAACTCATTTTAAAGTCAAAGATTTAATTTAAAATACAGTTTTTATATAACTAATACATATTTATACATAAAATTATGGTTTGAATGTAAAAAAATCTTGTATTTATACAAAACTTTGGTTTTTATTTGAAAAAAAAACGTATTTATACAAAAAAACTGTATAAATACATTTTTTTTCAATTAAAAACCAAAGTTTTGTATAAATACAAGATTGTTTTACATTCAAACCATAATTTTATGTATAAATATGTATTAGTTATATAAAAACCGTATTATATATTGAATACGCGGCTTTAAAATGAGTTTGGAGGTTTGGAGGCGTGTAGTCGATCAAAACCCGGATGTCAAGTTTGCAACCCTTGAAAATTTTACATCTTATTAGAAGCTTATGGTTAGTTTGATTCTCATGATATAACTAATGTATATATACCATTATGCTTTGAATGTAAAAAAAAAAAAAAAAAAAAAACAAAAAAAAAAAATATCTTATATTTAAATAAAAATCCGGTTTTTTAACAAAAAAATTATATTTATACGGTTTAAAATGTAACAAAAAAAATATATTTATACGGTTTTAAATGGAAAATGGTCAAAATTGAACAAAATTAGAAAAAAATAATGTTCAATTTGGAAAAAAAAAATAGTTTCAAAATTGAAAGAAAATATTAAACTTAGTGTTAAAATCGAAAAAACGTGAAAACTTAGTGTTTTTTGTGGAAAAAAAATTTCTATTTTGACACGTCAGCACACCACGTTATCAAAACTGACACATCATCATATCACGTCAGCATGTAACCTGGTTGACCGGTCAAGTGGTTATAATTGTAACAAATTGGAAAATACAGTGTCAAATTTGAGATAAAAAAAACACGGTGTCAAATTAGAATTTTAGTATAAAATGAATGTTTTTTATGCTATTTACCATTTTCTGTAAATGAATATAACCATTTGTAAACTAACTCCTGTGTATATAATGAATGACTAGAGAAACCAAGAGTTATTATTGGTACAAAAAATAAGTATGTTGTTAAAATAATGCACCTATAAGATCAAACAAAACATGTTAACCTATTAATTTTATAAATATAAAGAACTTACTATTTTTAATTGCATTATTATCCATGAAAGGGTTGGTAACGAAAACTGGTAACGAAAATTGATATGAAACATATTAGTAATAATAAATAACAATGATTAGTTATAATTTTTATTTTGGATAATAATTCTTATTTTACTTATGACTTCAAAATAATATTTAACTAAGATATAATTTTACATCAATTCTCATATATTGTTTTAACTTATAAAATCAATTAATTAACTTTGACATGTTTTAAGTATTAAAATAGGTTTTAACTACTACAACCAAAAATATTATATATTAGTAGTTTCTTATTTTGACAGACATAAAAATTTTAAAATGTTACTCAATGGATTAGAAAAGGTTTACATATTATTTTATATTAGGGTTTGCATATTATTTTATATTAGGGTTTGGATCCTCCGTACGATGTTGCGGAAACCCAATATGATAAGAAACGCAGTGCAATATCGATAATGTTTCGTATGAGAAATTTTATCAATAGATTTTAGACCTTCAAACATGTTCATATCATAACTTTATTTTTATAAGATTTCGAACCAAACAATTATGTATGGAGGAGGTAGACAAAATTAAATGAAAACTAATATATATATATATATATATATATATATATATATATATATATATATATATATATATATATATATATATATATATATATATATATATATATATATATATATATATATATATATATAGGGAAATGATCAAATGAGAACACCCAAAAAGTTGAGAACGCGAGAACAACTATATTCATTTGTGATTCTATGTATTTATTTGTGGAGAAATGATAAATTTTTACGCACAATCAACATGAATATGTCTTTTCTCTTCAATTAAAATTAAAGGCGTAAAAATTTATCATTTCTCTACAAATGAATACATGGAATCGCAAATGAATATATTTTGTTCTCGCGTTCTCAACCTTTTTGGTGTTCTCATTTGATCTTACTCCTATATATATATATATATATATATATATATATATATATATATATATATATATATATATATATATATATATATATATATATATATATATATATATATATATATATATATATATATATATATATGGGACAAAAAACATGACTTTAGAATACAGTAAGTAACCAAATTGTAACTTATAAAATACTAATAATTCAACATTAAAATTATAAATGTTGAAATTATTAGATCAAAATATTTCAAAGAAACAAGTGTAAATATAAAAATCTGTTTTTACCAAGGTCAAAATCTTTATAGGAATAAAAAATGCTAGATCAAAATTAGTTTAGGTTAAAAAAACATGTAAAAAACAAATGAAACTTAAGGAAAAAAACCTAAATGAAATTCAAAATAGAAATTGGATTGTAGAAATAAGAAGTAAAATGTTTACCTCATACTATTCTTTCAGATCAAACGGCTAAAATTCAATTGAAATGAACAATAAAATGCTCACACAACCTCAATTTAGTATATATATATATATATATATATATATATATATATATATATATATATATATATATATATATATATATATATATATATATATATATGATTTGTGGTTTCTTTATTCTATTACTTTAATCACTATTAAGATATAATATTTTAATAGTTTTTTAGTCAAGTTTGGTATGTTATTAGGAGAGGCATTGTTCATAGGCTTATAATTATACAAAAAAAAAATGACAAATTTAGTCAAATATACTAATTATTTTGTGGAAAATAACCAAAAAAAATTTGAAATTGCAAATTTGGCCACCGAAATCACCAATGGGAATGATTCATCTGCGATTTTCACATCCCATCTGCGAATGTACAAGTGGCTAAAACACAAATATGTTTTAGCCACTTATACATTCGCAGGTGGGTTTTTTTTTGTATATATATAAGGTTTAACATGCGGATGGACTGTCTCCATCTATAATTTCCTCTCTTTGATCTGCGATTTTATGTTTTTTTTAATTTTTTTTTTACTATGAAATCAATGAGTTTGACTGCGAAATAACCTTATTATATATAAACTTTTGTAGAAAATTATTAGTTTACTTGTTATTTCTTTAGGAAATTTCTTTTAAATCTCTTTAAAATCTCTCTAAAAAATGATTGAATATTTGGTTTGTCTTGTAACTGATGGGAGATGGCAACTTATTGAAACAAATCTGGAATACGTATGTCCACAGGGATGTATTTCTAAATTCGCTTTGATATTTTATGAGTATATTAGTTATAGTGATTTTGTATCTTTGGTGAGAAGCAAAATTGGTTTGTTAGACAAATATAGAATTAGTCTTCATTTCCATCATCCTAAATTGAATTATTATATAGCCATAATTGAAGACATGGATGTTAGAATGTTGATAAATGTAATCAAATGTAGTGGAGGAAGGGCTGTGAAAGTGTTTGTGGTGGTTGATAAAGGAGATGAGGTTAATGAGGTTGGTCAGAGTGGAAATCAGCCGATTGGTAATTTATGCAGCTATAAAGGGAGTAATGATCTGATAGGTACTTTAAATTGTAACACCCGGATTCCCAGGTATGCTGTTTTGTTCTTTTATTTTTTTGGATAATGAGGGGAGACTCGGCGAGTTGGCGTCTAGACTCGCCGAGTATGGTCGCGGTTTTGTTTGTGAGTTCACAGCTGGACTCGGCGAGTTCATGAGTGGACTCGGTGAGTCCACGCTGTTTAATGAAACCCTAATTTCCAGGATTTAAGACCTATTTAAAGGGCCTTATGGTCGTCATTTGCGGCCACCAACCCCCTGAGAGAAACCCTAAAGAGATCTAGAGCGTTTGTGAGGAAGGAGAGGCCAGTCTTGAACTTTTGTGGGTGTTTTTGCAAGAAGGAAGTGTTCAAGGCAAGAGGAGGCTGAAGGAGGTGCGATTTTGGTGGTCTTTGAGCTCATAGAGACTGTATTGAGGTATTATTCTCGGACCTTCTTCATTTTTTGGTGTTGATTCTTAGTGGTAGGGTTTTCTAACCCTTTTAGAGGTTGATTAAGTGGAGTAGTTGGTCCCTTCTCGAGTTTGTGTTCTGGATCTGGACCCAAAGAGGTCCAGAGACCTTAACCCTTGGAGATTTATGAGTCATTTTGGGAGTCTTGAGCTTGGAATGTCATTTTTGGGGCTAAATCACCATCTTGGGCCATTTAGATGCTATATGTGTGTCAAGGTCTGAACTTTACGTGATTATCATGCTTGGGGAGGCCAGATCTATGATTGTATGGAATAGATCTCACCTCAGAAGTTGTTTTGAGTTTGTGCATGGCATGAACTCACCGGGTCCGAAGAACAGACTCGGCGAGTAGTATGAAGGTTGCCCGTTAATCACTCAGTGAGTGGACTTGTCGAGTTGGGGGAAATGACTGGGTGAGTCAGGGAGAGTCAGGGGTCTGAGTTCAAGTTGGAACTCGCCGAGTTGTTCGGCGAGTTGAGTCGGGGTGGCCCCGCGATTCATGCCTGGTGGAACTCATCGAGTCAAGGGGAGTACTCGACGTGCCAAGAGAGGATCTAAGAGAGTCAGTGGACACGTGTAGACTCGCCGAGTCGCCCTAGTGCACACGATGAGTCGGGTCAAAGTTTGGCCGTTGACCTTGTTGACTTTTAGGGTTGAGTACAGTTGTATTTATGAGAGTATTATTTTGTGTGATTAGGCGGAGGCTAGATCACACTTCTTCCGAGTTGGATATTTACCGAGACATCGAGGTGAGTCTTCTCACTATACGTTACCTGGAGTGGTACTATGCGATGACCAGAGGGTCTTATGTGCTATGTATGAGATTATGTGCTATGTGATATTTGTATGTTGTATGATGATATAGACCGGACCAGAGGGTCCAACGACCTATGACCGGACCAGAGGGTCCAACGAGCTACGGGACTGGAGGGTCCCGCTGAGACACATCGACCGGAGGGTCGTATTATAGCCTCGAGTGGCGTATATGTTGTATGTGGTATTTTGGGGAACTCACTAAGCATTAATGCTTACAGTTGTTGTGTTATGTGTTTCCGATACTAGTGATGAGCGCGGGAAGGCGCCGGCATGATTCGTACACACACACATTGGAGTTCTTGTAGAGATTCTGGGGAGATGTTTTGTGACAATAACATTTTATGCAATGTGTTTGACATTATTTTATGAAGGAATGAATGTTTTAAAAATGAAAAATTATTTTGAAAAATCACATTGTTACATAAATACTCCTAGTGTACCTCAGTTTCACAGTGTTGCTGAAAATGTTAATGTTACTTATTCACCTATTCACTATGTGGATCATGAGAATTACAAGTATGTTGGTATATATCTTAATGACGTGGGCGGTCATTGTGTTGATGTTCCTGAACAATAAGTTAAAGTTATGAATAGGCATGTAGTAGATAAAAGTAAAAAGAAAAAAGTATGCGTCAAAAAGATGAAAAAAAACATGTTTACGGGGATTATGTTGATGTTGATGATGTAGGTTTAGATATAACCAACATAGAAAGCAATTCAGATGGAGATGAGTTGGGTGATGAATTTAAAGCTATGTTTCCCGATAACATTTTTTACGGTATGCCCCATCTACCAGCATGTCCAGTTGATATTAATGAAGATATCCAAACACAGATGTAACGAACCAAAAATCAAAGGTAAAAATTTCATTTTTAATATAGCTAAAACATTGATACCATTTATTTTAAACAATTCAAATCATCATTAAGTAAAACATTTATAAGAGTTCATCCCAAAATCATTCATTGCGGAAATCATAGGTGTGTGCACTGCGATAAATCTGAGCGCTTCCTTTCCAAAATGATGATACCTGAAACCATAAACAAAACCTGTAATCACAAAGCTTAGTGAGTTTCCCAGAGCATACCATGCACACAAACCACATATCACATATCTGATTGCTATAAAAGCTACATATAACACATAAGCCATGAATACAAAAACTTGTAAGGATATCATGGGCTACCCCACATGGTCTTTACCTAGGACTACCACGGCCTACCTGTGACAACCCGATATTTCAACTCTTTGTAATGACCTAAAAAGTCAAGTATTGTAACCACTTTTGAGTTAATAAAATTTACTTCGATATTAAAAAGTCCAAAAAGTTCCTATTTAAATTTCTTCTATGTTTAAATGTCATCAAACCATGATCGTACGTAAAAATAAAAAAAAAATAAAAAAAAACGCCCAAATCCGACTTCGTATATTTAAGTTATGATTTTTCCAAGTTCAGCTTAGCAACAGACAGCTAAAAACTCGAATCGGAGATCGAGCGACTTTTGGCCGGAATGACCTAAACGAGAATCGAAAGTCTCGTCAATGGTATTTCAGCGGTAAAAAGTCTGGCAAAAACCGACGTCAGATAAAGAAGTTATGAATTTTTAAAGAAATTCCTTAATCACGTCATTTTAATAAATAAATAATAAAAATTATTTCATAATTTGCCAACGGAATCTAAACGAAAGTTATAGATCTTAGTCTCACCTACGCGTGGGTATAGAGAACGTCGAAAACGGAGTTCGTATGAAGGAGATATGAATTTTAGAAGTTTATTTAAAATAAATATAAATTTAAATATAAATTCTTGGTAATATCCGAAGGGGAGTCAGCAGATAGGACCGGAGTACGCCCTGCGTACCCTCGTACGCCCCGCGTACTCGAATCAAGGGCCTCGGATCATCCGCGTCGCCCCTATGCGAAGCTATCCGACCCATCCGACCCGCCGTCAAATCCGACCCGCCCCATCCGAAGTACGTAAGCGATGACGTCTAGTACGCGCTGCGTACCCTCGTACGCCCAACGTACCGAGGCGGTTCAGCACCCCTATAAAAGGGATGCGAGGCTTTCCGAAAAACTTGCTCATTTCTCTCCTTTCTCTCACGATCTTGCCTCGTTTTCCGTGCCCATTCAGACCCGAAGCCCTGGTCATTTTGCTCAAGTTTCGAGGGTCGATTTTACTCCCGAGAATCCCGAGAAAAATCCGTTTCCCGAGACGAAACTCTGCCCGGTTTTCCATCTCGCTATCTTCAAACTTCCAAGTGAGTTCATACCCCTAATCAATATTTTAAATGCTTTAATGGGGGGGGGAATACAAGTAGAAACAAACATGTTATATTCTTATATATGTATTTTATAACTATGTTTGTCATTTAACGGATTTCACATGCTACAAAATGTGATGCATGAAAGGGTTTTAAATCTTAAAAACACATTGTTATCAAATGTTTTACCTTTGAAATGTATATTAAAATGACATCAAGTCATTGTTAATTATTGTTCAAAACACATAAAATGTCTTACAAAACCATTTTACATTCTTGAACTAATGCATGTACACTTATATTCTTATATATGTATTGATGTTATGGTTTACAACTTTCATTTAATTTCTCACACCCTTGAGTAGTAAGAGTGTATAAACCTACATGATCATCCAGTTATATTACAGTAGATTATCATAGCGATAATTTGAAGATATCAAACATTACTTCTATTACAAGGAATCACACAAGAGTCAGTTCATTCATGAGTCTATACGAGTACTTACAGATGTTTACCTGATACATGAATATGTTTACATATACATACCTGTTACATGGACACACATACATGAATGCCATATAGGAACACTTTTACATAGGTGCATTATCCTGTATTCACTTACCTGGATACTTGTACTTAGAACTAAGAGGATAATTTATTAGTACTTTCTATGTAAATTATCTTTCCTATCCCGGTTCAATGGGATATCTAGGCGGGACTTACCATTCCGAACCCCACTGATTAGCACCAGTGGTCGATGACCATCTTCAGAGGTCTAAGGTTACTACTTATATTAGGAAGATCGATTTGGGACTAACCCTTCCGTCCACCTGCTGCTGCTACAGAGGACAATTGGACAATCTTCGGATGTTCATTAGGTTATACATTTCGCTTAATGCGATGTTGTGTTGGTCCTAGTACCAATGACAACACTTACAGTATTACATTTTTCCTGTTTACTTTATTTTGTGATACAATTCACATAAACGATGAGTTAGAATAAGAACTTTTAGTACTAGTCAAAACAAAGGAAAAACTATCATTTTACACAGAAAACATTCGGGTCTTGGTAGAAGACTACACTTCATACCTACAGAACATTCGGGTCTTGGTAGAAGACTACACTTCATACCTACAGAACATTTGGGTCTTGGTAGAAGACTACACTTCATACTTACAAAACATTCGGGTCTTGGTAGAAGACTACACTTCATACTTACAAAACATTCGGGTCTTGGTAGAAGACTACACTTCTTACTTACAAAACATTCGAGTCTTGGTAGAAGACTACACTTCATACTTACAAAACATTTGGGTCTTGGTAGAAGACTACACTTCATACGTACAGAACATTCGGGTCTTGGTAGAAGACTACATTTCATACTTATAGAAAATAAGGGTTTTTCTAGGGATTTCATACTTACCTCAACATTTTCATTTAAAGATTTACATGGTCTTCATAACAGATTTTCACAACAAGGCAACAACACTTATATACTTAAGAATTCACCAGCTTAAATGCTGACCTACACTTTCAAAATAACTTGTATTCTCAGGTTACAAATAGACAGGTGCCGATACAAGGTTTAGAGAAGACGGAGCAGTCAAGACTCGTCTTTTATTTTTATAAGTTATCATCATGTCTTGTACTATAAAAGAAAACACTTGTAACTAAAATTATACTATAAATGCAATGGATGATGTTGTTGCTTGTTTACTACTTTACATTTGTTGTGATGCATACATGACGTCCTCCGCCCCAGAACGTTTCCGCCGTTCTCGGTTTTGGGGTGTGACAGATTGGTATCAGAGCATTGTTTATAGTGAAGTGAGTATATCAACCCATAAAAGATATACTAACTATAAATGCAACGGGATTAAAAATACTCTGATTTAGAGTTTATACTTTAAATAATAAAATATTTAAGTAAGTATACGTGCCTGCATTCATACTAAAATCAGTGTCACTAGGACAGTACAAAAGAATTACGATTGTTGGGCAACACAAGTGGGCTTAGAGACATATGGTCAAGACTGGGAAGATATAGCCTGATCACCTATATTATCCGAGGGTTGACTAGCATGTGCCTAAGTTTAAATTGGGTGGTTGCAACAATGCTAAAATCTTACCAACCCTACCACAATGAGAGTAATAGAACATAACATTAAAATTAAAATACTATAGGAGTATTTGGTGTTACTATAAGTACTTTATACTTGAGAACTAAAACGGGATCTTCATCACTAAGTTGATAGTTGCTAAGTGGATACACTAAGGCTATATGTAATTAGGATGTTATAGACTTATGATCTGTGAAGATTTTACTTCACCCCTATTCTGTGTGAATACGGAGTTAAGGTCACTTATTCGAAGGTCTATCCTGTTAAAATTACCCATAGCTGGTATGCACTTCACAAATAGCGATGTAACTAATGAAGGTTTTCTAAATAATTATCTAGATAGTTCGTCTAATAATTATTCTCTTACCCTTAAAATCTCGCATAGAAAACATAGCTGGACTCCAACCCCACGACAACCAATATCTTCCGAACGAAGTCATAGCTGGTTGGTTTGGAGAAGAACCAGAGAATGATCATCCTATCCCTTTGAATGATCACCGTGATGAGAACCTTTCAGATGATGCTAATTCTGAACCAGAGGTTGAGAACCTACCCCGAGCAACTCCCTTTCCAATTCCTAACCCTCGTCTGGCTTTTCATGGCCCGACGCCTGATTCGGTGGAATGCTTGGAAACATGGAGCCAAGAACAAGATCAGCCCATGCCATTTATTGGTGACCGAAACTTTTACAACCTGAGCAATGGGGGCTCAGCACGCAGAATCTTGCCAATCTTGGTCCATAGAGTGGCCCGAAATGAGATTCAAGGCAGGACAGCCCTACATCAGATTGCCGAAGTTGTCGCCAACGCAAGAATGCATACCCTCCGCACCATTTATCTAGAAGATGATCACGAGAAATTGGAGAGAAACCATGAGAACCTGATGCAAGCACTAGCTGAAAACCCGAGCCAAAGTCATAGAGCTCCAAGTACGCCAGAGAGTGTACGAGAGATATCTGCTTGATATGGAACGTCAACTAACCGAACTAAGGGTTCACCCTGAGGGTAACTGTCGCCAGTAAGAGATACCTTACTTCCTTCTTTGTTTTAAAGAACCGTGTTCCTGTCTATGTCTGTGTAGTACTTTCTAAGTGACTACCTTGTACTGTAAGTACTCTTGGTTAGGTCTTCATGATGTCAAGAACTATCTCCTATGGATATGATGTAAGGCCTTTTACAAGGTCATTTTCCCAAACTTTTACGTCGTAAATATCAAAGGTATTGACAGTCGGCTAACTTCTGTGTCATTCTTTATTCAAGTACTCTTATCATACTTTCATTGGAATCTATCTGAATCATGCTTTAGTCAAGTCATTTGACCATAGTAATTTAACTCCGGAAACATTTCCAAGTCTCTTTTAATGGTTGGATCATGTTATTCACCAACCAGCGATACCTCAGCTTGAACGACAAGCGTCTTGAGACCATTCTATGAACTTACTTCCACTCATTCTAGGACTACATCCTAGGGATGTAGGTCAACCCTTTATAAACACCCTTCCACTCAGTACTAGGACTGCATCATAGGGATGTAGGTCAAACTTCCGCGAACATACTTCCAATCTGTACTAGTCTGCATCGTAGGGATGTAGGTCAAACTTTCGAGAACATAATCTTGCTCTTTACTTAAACAATCGAAGTACACCTAGGGTCAACTAGAATTGCTCACAAATTTATTTCTTTCCGTGAAACATAATCATGTCGTCATCCAGAAACGATCAGCCGAGCACCGAAACCCCTATCCTCCATATCAACGCCGCTACATTACTAGTTGCAGTAGCAGCAGCTGTGACAACTTTCCTTACACACATCAACTCAGGCAAAACAATCAAGGCTGAAAAAGGAACTGTGAGTTCCGATGGTAGTACCAAACCAGGAAACCAACAAAAGGAAACAGTCATGGAATTGCGAAGCCTAAAGACCGAAAGGAAGAGACGATATCATAAAGTCCTAAGGAATCGTAAGAGAACCCAAAGACTTGCCATGCCACAGCCACCAGTGGCAACTCCGGCAGAACGCTTTAGGAAGCAATTTCCAAGGTGGAGTAATGAGTAAGGCACTCGTGTCCACATAACACTGGCTAAGCACTGCAATCCCGTCACCAATGCAAGTACTAGCCAGTCATGCCACTAATGCGGTGAAATAGGGCACATTAAGAAGGATTTCCCTATAGCAAAGAACTCTGGCGCAGATGGGAAGATTCTCAGGATCACAGCTTCAGGAGAGCCTACTCCAGAACCCTCGTTAATGTAACTTAGGCGTGTCATTGTAAGAGACTTATAAACCATCCAAAACTAGTGCAACCAGAGTCTTATCTTTTGCAGGATCCCGTCGGTATAGGGATGCTCGTGCTGCGTATACTTGCCTTTCGAAGCATACCTTATTCGCAGCAATAGTCTTGTAGAAGTCTAAAGTACCGTAACTCTGTTGATGGTTGCACGGTTGTATTTTGTCTGTAAACATCTTTTGTTCAAATCTAATGTCTTTAAGTTTCCTTATGATTACGACATTATCATACTACTTGATTCAATTCTATCCTCACGAAAGCAACTTCATACGTACACCTATTCCTCCGAAATCGTCTTTCTAGCAAAACCGTCATTCCAGAACAACAAAGTACTCGTACATAGAGCACCTCATGTTTCTCATCATTTCCGAAGAAAAACTTAGCAAACCGCCCGAAGTACCACTCGTGCAGTACGTCAAGTTCAATCCAAAGACCCACAGTTTCAAGCTTATTTATATAGGACTCGTATACCCGAGACTATGATTGGTGTACCTGGTAAGGGTTCTACTATGAACTTCAGGACGGAGACTGCCCAAGACTACGAGTGATCATGCTGCCATGCGAATAAACTTAGAAACCCAACACATGCCCTTCCCGCCGATCGGGACAAGAGAGGCAGGTGGAACGAAAGTACCTATTCTTTTTCTAAATTCATGAGTAATCATACTTACTTTTAGATCTTCACGACATCTAATCGACCACAAGGTTTTGACTTCATAATCAGTACGACTAGATTGTGTTCTTATGCAAGAGCAAAGGTCACTGCCTATACCTCAAGACAGCTTAAGACACAGGAAGTTAACTATACAACACATGATCTTGAGTCAAGGGCAGCGGTAATTGCTTTGAAGATCTAGAGACACTACTTGTAGGGTACAAGATGTACTATTCTCACAGTACACAAAAACATTCAACATATGTTCGACCAAGAAGAGTTGTCATGCCAGTGAAGTTAAACGAAAGAAGCAAAATCGTGTCCCGATAGTGAAAGGTTCGCTGGAATGCCAAGCGAGGGACCAAGTTCACTTAAGAACACGAGAAGCAAATAAAACTTCTATCCGTAGCGTGTTTACCAATTCGGTTTAAACTCTAATTTCGGGACGAAATTCCCTCTAACGGGGGGATGATGTGACAACCCGATATTTCAACTCTTTGTAATGACCTAAAAAGTCAAGTATTGTAACCACTTTTGAGTTAATAAAATTTACTTCGATATTAAAAAGTCCAAAAAGTTCCTATTTAAATTTCTTCTATGTTTAAATGTCATCAAACCATGATCGTACGTAAAAAAAAAAAAAAAAAAAAAAACGCCCAAATCCGACTTCGTATATTGAAGTTATGATTTTTCCAAGTTCAACTCAGCAACAGACAGCTAAAAACTCGAATCGGAGATCGAGCGACTTTTGGCCAGAATGACCTAAACGAGAATCGAAGGTCTCGTCAATGGTATTTCAGCGGTAAAAAGTCTAGCAAAAACCGACGTCAGATAAAGAAGTTATGAATTTTTAAAGAAATTCCTTAATCACGTCATTTTAATAAATAAATAATAAAAATTATTTCATAATTTGCCAACGGAATCTAAACGAAAGTTATAGATCTTAGTCTCACCTACGCGTGGGTATAGAGAACGTCGAAAACGGAGTTCGTATGAAGTAGATATGAATTTTAGAAGTTTATTTAAAATAAATATAAATTTAAATATAAATTCTTGGTAATATCCGAAGGGGAGTCAGCAGATAGGACCGGAGTACGCCCTGCGTACCCTCGTACGCCCCGCGTACTCGAATCAAGGGCCTCGGATCATCCGCGTCGCCCCTATGCGAAGCTATCCGACCCATCCGACCCGCCGTCAAATCCGACCCGCCCCATCCGAAGTACGTAAGCGATGACGTCTAGTACGCGCTGCGTACCCTCGTACGCCCAACGTACCGAGGCGGTTCAGCACCCCTATAAAAGGGATGCGAGGCTTTCCGAAAAACTTGCTCATTTCTCTCCTTTCTCTCACGATCTTGCCTCGTTTTCCGTGCCCATTCAGACCCGAAGCCCTGGTCATTTTGCTCAAGTTTCGAGGGTCGATTTTACTCCCGAGAATCCCGAGAAAAATCCGTTTCCCGAGACGAAACTCTGCCCGGTTTTCCATCTCGCTATCTTCAAACTTCCAAGTGAGTTCATACCCCTAATCAATATTTTAAATGCTTTAATGGGGGGGGGGAATACAAGTAGAAACAAACATGTTATATTCTTATATATGTATTTTATAACTATGTTTGTCATTTAACGGATTTCACATGCTACAAAATGTGATGCATGAAAGGGTTTTAAATCTTAAAAACACATTGTTATCAAATGTTTTACCTTTGAAATGTATATT
Organism: Lactuca sativa; assembly: GCF_002870075.4. Lineage (NCBI taxonomy): Eukaryota > Viridiplantae > Streptophyta > Magnoliopsida > Asterales > Asteraceae > Lactuca > Lactuca sativa. Next base: position 240,227,992 of record NC_056630.2, read on the forward strand.
AAAATGACATCAAGTCATTGTTAATTATTGTTCAAAACACATAAAATGTCGTACAAAACCATTTTACATTCTTGAACTAATGCATGTACACTTATATTCTTATATATGTATTGATGTTATGGTTTACAACTTTCATTTAATTTCTCACACCCTTGAGTAGTAAGAGTGTATAAACCTACATGATCATCCAGTTATATTACAGTAGATTATCATAGCGATAATTTGAAGATATCAAACATTACTTCTATTACAAGGAATCACACAAGAGTCAGTTCATTCATGAGTCTATACTAGTACATTACCTGATATATGAGTACTTACAGATGTTTACCTGATACATGAATATGTTTACATATACATACCTGTTACATGGACACACATACATGAATGCCATATAGGAACACTTTTACATAGGTGCATTATCCTGTATTCACTTACCTGGATACTTGTACTTAGAACTAAGAGGATAATTTATTAGTACTTTCTATGTAAATTATCTTTCCTATCCCGGTTCAATGGGATATTTAGGCGGGACTTACCATTCCGAACCCCACTGATTAGCACCAGTGGTCGATGACCATCTTCAGAGGTCTAAGGTTACTACTTATATTAGGAAGATCGATTTGGGACTAACCCTTCCGTCCACCTGCTGCTGCTACAGAGGACAATTGGACAATCTTCGGATGTTCATTAGGTTATACATTTCGCTTAATGCGATGTTGTGTTGGTCCTAGTACCAATGACAACACTTACAGTATTACATTTTTCCTGTTTACTTTATTTTGTGATACAATTCACATAAACGATGAGTTAGACTAAGCACTTTTAGTACTAGTCAAAACAAAGGAAAAACTATCATTTTACACAGAAAACATTCGGGTCTTGGTAGAAGACTACACTTCATACCTACAGAACATTCGGGTCTTGGTAGAAGACTACACTTCATACCTACAGAACATTTGGGTCTTGGTAGAAGACTACACTTCATACTTACAAAACATTCGGGTCTTGGTAGAAGACTACACTTCATACTTACAAAACATTCGGGTCTTGGTAGAAGACTACACTTCTTACTTACAAAACATTCGGGTCTTGGTAGAAGACTACACTTCTTACTTACAAAACATTCGAGTCTTGGTAGAAGACTACACTTCATACTTACAAAACATTTGGGTCTTGGTAGAAGACTACACTTCATACGTACAGAACATTCAGGTCTTGGTAGAAGACTACATTTCATACTTATAGAAAATAAGGGTTTTTCTAGGGATTTCATACTTACCTCAACATTTTCATTTAAAGATTTACATGGTCTTCATAACAGATTTTCACAACAAGGCAACAACACTTATATGCTTATGAATTCACCAGCTTAAATGCTGACCTACACTTTCAAAATAACTTGTATTCTCAGGTTACAAATAGACAGGTGCCGATACAAGGTTTAGAGAAGACGGAGCAGTCAAGACTCGTCTTTTATTTTTATAAGTTATCATCATGTCTTGTACTATAAAAGAAAACACTTGTAACTAAAATTATACTATAAATGCAATGGATGATGTTGTTGCTTGTTTACTACTTTACATTTGTTGTGATGCATACATGACATCCTCCGCCCCAGAACGTTTCCGCCGTTCTCGGTTTTGGGGTGTGACACTACCGCACATGGTCTTACATCCAATGTCATGGGCTACCCCACATGGTCTTACATCCAATGCTACATGCTCCCCCGGGGTCTTCCATGCATGTATCACAAAGACAACTAGCATACCACACATCATATAATTACTAGAATACCACCTAGCATAAAGCTAACCATCATACCACATAACACAAAATGGGCCGGCCTTGGTGCCTTAGATCCATTGGTATGGTGATAAGTAGGGGTGGCAATTATTGACACAATACGAAAAAAATACAGGACACGAAACGAAATTGGGACGAAACTGAAATTCGAATTCGTGTTCGTGTCGTGTTAGTGTCAAGTGTAAAAAACACGATGTCGTGTCGTGTCGTGTTCGTGTTCAAAATTCGACATGAAATTGACACGATTATCATTTATTTGTCGTGTTTTTCGTGTTTGTCATGTTATGTATAATTAAATATTAATTAAATAAACTAATTGTTATATTATGTTATATTTGTCGTGTCGTGTCGTGTTTGTCATTTTTTGAATTGGTTCGTTTTCGTGTTAGTTAAAAAAACACGACATCGTGTCGTGTTACATAAAACATTATCGTGTCGTGTCAAACAAAAACACAGCATGATGGCCCGATTTGCCACCCCTAGTGAGAAGACTCACCTCGAAAGCAGAAGCTTCCTTAAGAAATCCTTAGCTGCTGCCATGACCACTTTCCGAGCTTCATCAATACCAACCAGTATACCCAATTAGCAATTGGGTCCCATACCATAATCCTTAATCCATGCATGGGATAAAATGATCATTTTACCCCTGGCCCAATATGATCCAAAACTAAGGCCCAACCCAAAACAAAATCCCAACATTATAATGTCCATAAAATCATCAATGGCCCAATTTTCCAAATTGGGCCCAATTGGCCCACGAAGGCCCACAACAACCTGGTCCAAGAATTGGCCCAAATCGAGGCCCATAATGTGAATTTCATTTCTATATTGGGCCATAAGGCCCAATAGGCCCAACTATTCTATTATTGGCCCAAAGTTGCATTCAGGCCCAACTATCAGTAAATCCAGGCCCAAAATCATTACGGCCTAAAGGTCCGAAGTCCACAAAGGCCCAAGTCCTCTTGAGAGCGTACGCCCAGCGTACCTCTTCTGTACGCTTAGTGTAGTGAGCAAATAGACTATACGTGCAGCGTACTACATAGTACGCCCAACATACAAATAGCTCATGCACAACATCCATTAAGTGCTTAATACTTGATCCAACCAGTCCAAATCACAGATCTGAGCTATAGTTAACGTCTAAACCCATAAAGTCACTGACTTGGTGACTTTGCATGCCCCAAACAAACCCAAACTCCAAAAATGGCATTCTACTTCCATAAAAATAACCCTAAATCAAGCATGAACCCATTAAGACCATCAAGATGGCAACTTTCTGCCTTAGGGACTCAAATAGCATCAAAGGTGGCAACCCTAAGCCTAAAAACAGATTTGGAACCATAAAGCTCCATTCTTGGGACCAAAAGATCCAAAAACTCAACATAATAGATCTAAGCATTCAATGGTCAAGTTCAGAGCTTTATACCTTCATCAAGCTGAAAATGAGTCATAAAAGCCAGATCCATAAGCTTCTTCTTGATCTCCATTTGTGCATCTAACTCCACCTTCCTGAAAATGAGCCAAACACTCCAAAAATGGGCTCCATAAGCTCAAAATGCCACCATGAATGGTATAATACGATTTCTAGGGTTTAGAGGGGTGGAGGCTGAAGATATTAGGGTTAGGTTATGAGATAAGGAGTTTAAATAGGGTCTAAGACCTTAAAATAGGGTTTTGATCTGACTGGAGTACGCCCAACGTACTCTGGGGAACATTCGTGATCCTCCTGGTCAGTACGCCAACATACTCCAGGGTATGCCCAGCGTACTACCTTATTTACTAGTACGCCCCGCGTACACTTTGAGTACGCCCCGTGTACTCGGCTAAGCCTGAAAAACACGAAACTTCCGAAGGCCATAACTTCTTCGTTATAAGTCCGATTCCGACGATCCTTATATCCATGGAAAGGTGATGAAAAGCTCTACACTTCTAACAACTCAAACCTTTCTTAAGACCTTCCGAACAAAAATCCATTTTCCACAAAAGTCCGAGCTGTCACTTTACCAAAATACCCCTAGGCTCCAAACCACGAAACGAACACCTAGATCACTTCTAATACTCCACCCGCACCCAAATGGGTCTAGGTCTTACCTTCCCAAAAGCCATACTCCTTATAATGACCAGCCTTTGAGCCACAGCCTCAAACTAGAAGTCAATTCAGAACAGAGCTTTACAACAGATGGTAAACATCAATCTTCAAAAGATTGAATATGAGAGTATATTTAAGAAAAAATAACTTTTAAAGCGGGCTATTGCTAAAAAATGTCTTCGAGAAGGTTTTCAGACGAGGACAAGTAGATCCACCAAATCAAGGTATGAGGTTGTGTGTGTTTCGAAAAAAATTTCTTGGTTACTAAGAGCAAAAGCAATTAAAAAATCTTATGGACTTTTCCAAGTGAATAAATTTGTTGATGTACACACATGTTCTTCAACAATTTTGCAACCTAATCATCGACAAGCAAACAAATATGTTTTGGATGAGTATCTCGCTGATGTTTTGGCTGATGATTATAGTAGAGTTTATCGGGGAAAAGATATTATTAATGATATGAATGCTTTGAATATCACTATCTCATACCATCAGTCATGACGTGCAAAGCAATATGCATTGTTGTTGTTAAGGGGTACGAAAGAGGATTCTTTTACCAAACTTCCGACTTGTTTCCACAATTTGGTCAAACATAATCCGGGTACAGTGACACATTAAAATAGATGGTGATGATCGCTTTGAGTTTTTGTATGTCGCACTTGGTTGATCGGTTAGTATTTTAATATTTTATTATTTTTATTTTTATTTTGGTGTATTTGAATAGATATACAATGTATTGTAGGTACGCGCTTTTGTCAATTTTTGTAAACCGACCGTTGTAGTAGTTGGAGCCCACCTAAATGGCGAGTTTAAAGGTACCATGTTACTTGCAATTACTAAGGACAGACAAAACCAAATATTACCGGTTGCATATGGTATATGCAAAAATGAGTGTACAGATTCTTGGACATGATTTTTTTCAAAAACTGTGTGATTGCATAAGGAATATGCAGGAGCTTACAATTATATCTGATAGATCTCTATTTATAGCGACATCCTTTGCCAACATTTTTCCTCACGCTCATCATTGAATATATGGTGTCCATTTGTATTTCAACATAGTATCTAGATTCGAGAAGAGTAACACATTTACAGGAATTTTTTGGGAGGCTTGTAGGGCGTACTCAGTTGATGCTTTTGACGTTGCCATGGAACTTATGAAAAAAGACAAAAGAACCAGTATGGGAGTACTTAAAAAGTATAAATCCAGAAACTTGTTCTACGGCACATTTTAGAGGGAACCGATACAATCTTATGCCGTCCAACAATGCGGAGTCTATAAATGCAATATCTAGACACGTACGTAAGGTGTCGATACTTATGTTGATCGATTTTTTTCGTGCAACAATGCAACAGTGGTGGTTTCAAATACGTAACTTTGTAGGTATTAAGGTAATCTTTAATATTATTGTTTTATTAAATGTTATTGATCTTAACTTCTTCATTTTGTCTGTTTTTTAAGCGGAAACAACAACAACACTCACCCCTTGGGCCGATGATATTGTAAAAGAAAACAAAAAAACTTTTAGTAAGTGGGATGTTCGCATGATCTCAAATACGAAATGCGAGGTCAAAAAGGGGGGCACAAAATGTGATTGTTGATTTCCAACAAATGACATGTCCATGTAAGAATTGGTAACTTAATGGGATACCTTGTGGTCATGTCATAAGATGTTTAACAGTGAACAATTACTAAGACAGATCGAGGTATGCATTAAATGCTTATTTTACCGAAACACTGAGGAAAACGTACGAGGAATCAATAAACCCTTTGCCAAAGTCATCCAAATGTGATATTCCCGATGATTTGATGATTGTTAAGCCACCTATAATGGATAAACGTCAGTCAGGCAGGCCAAGAAACACAGACCGCATTCCATCCCAAGGTGATGGTCCAATTAGAAAAGAGTGTTCTACATGTGGTCAAGTATGACACATGAGAAACAATTGTACTGGAAGGGCGTCCGGTAGTGGAGCACGTCGCACTACAATTTCTACTACAGAAATGGCATTTAATATTGGTGGTTCAGCGAGTTGCTCACAAACCTATGACGTTGATTTTGATATAAAACAACCTTGAAATGAAGAGTTGTTAACTTATTATGTATTGTAATTTTTTTTATTAAATCTTACAAGACATTGTTATGCTTTCATATTTTAGTTTAGTTTGCAAATTATAACAATTAATGAAGCTTTTATATTATAATATTTAGTTTGCAGATTATAACAATTACAATATGTTATTTAAAAAAACAACAAACAATCATTTTGCACCCTAAGGTGTATCATGATAATGTTACAACATTTTTGTAACTAATTTTTAAACTCAGGGAACTGTAATGGGTACTTCTCTTTCTCGATTGTTATATAGTCATCCCTAATTCTCATTTTATCTTCCAAACGATCCTTTTGTACCCTAAGGTGTATCAACCACTCGTCCTTCTCAGCAAGCCATTTTTAGTCGTTTTGATTGCCTTCTTAGTCTTTTTATCCATTCTTCATACTCTTTGATTTTGTTTTTATTGATGTCTATCCATTCTTGAGCTTGTTTGCATTCCGTTGCAATATCATTACCACGTTGAGTGAGAAGTCGGGATGACTCTTTGTCCTATTCTTGTTGTTCTTTAGCCTTCTTCAATTCTTCAAAATTTTCATCTGACATATATGTAGACGGTGTAAAAAAGGGTCGACTGAATCATAGTAGTAACAATCTACTTCGTAGCATGAGCAAATTTCGAAATTTTGTGAGGAATTCATAATAAAGTCGAGATTATATAAACCAGTGTTATAAGTGGTATTTATACATACTAGTCCAAAAATAACCATTTCGTAGTCAGAGTTGTAATTCATAGTCGAACTTTGAAATGACTACACATTAATGATAAGTCACTGTAGTAACCTGCAAATCGTAGTAAAACTCTAAAGTGACAAGACATAAATGACTGTTTGACATGATAAGTCAATGCAGTAAACTACAAATTGTAACACCGAAAAATTTTAAATTTATTTTATTCATTTTTATTTCATAAAAATGCACATTATTCTATATAAAAACTTTTTATTTAAAAATCATCAACAAGGTTTTCAGAACATTATGAAATTCCAGGATATGTATTCATCACTCTTTTCTCTTGTGTGTGTACAATCAAGTCGCCGCCTTCCCGCGATTCTGGAGAACCTGAAACACATAACACATAACACGGTAAGCACGAAGCTTAGTGAATTCCCCAAAATACCACATACAACACATACGCCACTCAAGGCTACAATATGACCCTCCGGTCGGTGTGTCTCAGCGGAACCCTCCAGTTCCGTATCTTTGGACCCTCCGGTCCGGTCTGTATCGTTGGACCCTCCGGTCCGGTCTATATCGTTGGACCCTCCGGTCCGGTCTATAAACTCCGCATAGCATAAATCACAAAGACATGATGCATAGCATATCACATATAACATAATACTCAATGTAAGCACATAAGACCCTCCGGTCACACATAACTACTACTCAAGGTAACGTATAGTGAGAAGACTCACCTCAGGTAATTCTCAAAAAGTCTCGAACTCGAAATACCGATCTAGCCGCCGCCTAATCATATAAATAAATAACTCTAAATCAGCAGTGGCTCTCAAAGGCTAGACAAGTCTCGTACTATGCTTCCCAGAAGGGTAAAAGACCATTCTACCCCTCCCCTGGCCCAATAGTCCACTCGTTGACTAAACCCTAAAAGTCAACGGAAGCCAACGGTCCAACTTTGACCAGACTCGTCGAGTCAGGCAATGACTCGGCGAGTCCACACGCGTAATCAGATTCCTCACAAGGTCTCACTCGACTCACTGAGTCACCCACCCAACTCGTCGGGTCTCCACTGATCACGAAACTCGGGTAAACTCGATCCGACTCGTCGAGTCCTCCTATGGACTCGACGAGTCTCCTCCATGACCAAACTCATCTGACCTTCTGTGGTCAGATCTGCTTCACCAACTTGTAGATCTATCCTTCTAGCACCCACAAATCACGTAAAGGTCTAAACTTTACATCCATGCATCATGATTAGAGCCATAAATGAAGAAATAGTCATCTAAATGGAAACCTAGGCTCAAACTCTCTATGTGACTACATAAAGCTGAACATAAGGGACTCTCTAGACCTCCCATGGTCCAGATCTAAGGCTTATTCCACAATAGGACCTCAAACATTCCATAAACCTCTAAAGAGAATGGTTAAGAAACCCTAGATTCATGAAATCAACATCAAACAGGAGAAATGGTCCGATTTGTTACCTCAAAGTGAAGCTCCAGGCTTCATAACCTCAGTACATCAACCCCCTCTGGTCCCTCTTGCTAGAATCTCATATTCTCTTTAGAAATGACACACCAAAATGCTCAAGATGGCTTCTTTACTCTCTAAGCTCTCAAGGATGATTTAGAGTTTCTCCAGGGTAAGGATAGTCGCAATTAAAGACCCTAAGGCTCTTTAAATAGGTCCCAAACCCGGACAATTAGGATCTTCCTCCACAGAGCCGACTCGGCGAGTCCAATACTCGACTCGTCGAGTCCATTCATTTAAACATGTCACCTGATTACGTCCCTACTCGATGAGTTAATCCACCAACTCGCCGAGTCCCTTCGATTAAATCAAAATATATAAGTAATATAACATACCCAAGAATCTGGATGTTACACAAATCATAGTCCAAATGCAACCATTTTGTAGTCAAAATTGTAATTCATAGTTCTGTATTTATTAATATAAATAGATGTTTAAGCTCTACAAACCAAACACCCATATCATCTAAACGAAACCAACTCCCATATTTAGAAATGTCGTCGAATGCATCAAATTCTTCGAATGAAGTACCTGGTTCCAATTCTGAACGACCATGGACGAGAAACGAGGTGTTGGTTCTAACATGATGCTAGCTAAGTGTTAAGGAGGGTGTACCGTTACTTGTTCCCTCGCATTGCCTAGTAGGTGATGAATGGACCCGCATAATAACTTTGTTCAACCATGAGTTGGGAGAAGGACAACAACGACAACAATCTGATGTTGTTAGTAAATGGATGGATGTAAAGGAAGAAGTCGCATGGTTCAATCGAGCGTATAATTATGCGAAAAGTACCAAACCTCGTTGTCGAGATGAAGAAGAGTTCTTGGAAGTTGTTACAGATTTTTACATCTGCGAGCGTGAAGGCAGAGACTTCAAATATGAGGAAGTTTGGAAGGTTGTTAAAAATAATCAGTATTTCATGTAGACCGCTCTATTTTTCATTAAAAATAACCCATGGACTTGTGTTTTTATTTTAATGTTTTGTTTGTAGTAATTTTTTAAGTTTAATGTTTCATGTAATGGTTGTTAGTTTAATAGTTTAAGTTTAATTTGTTGTTTTTAGTAATGCTTGTAATGTTTTAAGTTTAATGGTTCATGGAATTGTTGTTAGTAATGTATTGTAATGTATCGTGAAAACTAATGCAATGAGCATTTATTAATTAAAATTAAACATAGGAGGTGCATCCAATACATACGTAATACATGAAAATAACATGTAATACATGAAAATAACCTAGTACACACCTGATAAATAGAAATAGATATTAACTAAACAGGATATATTTCAAAATATTCCAAGGGGCTTCACAATGGAATTCCAACCCGTCACTTAATGACTTGTATTCCTCCTTAGAAGCTTCCAAGATGACCTCCTCAGTAGCATTTAAACGGTTGTCGTCAATTTTGGTAATGAGATCGTTGAATAATAGAACTTCAGTTTTCATTTCATATCATCTTGCTAAGATGTCTAGTTCGTCATGATTGTTTGCTGTAGTCATTCAGTTTTCAGCGTTGAAGATATTAGTTAAACGAGTCCAAAACATTGGATCGTTCAACTTGCTGGTCTCGTACACATGAATATATGCACGTGTAAGAACCAAGAACTCCTCATTGCTCCATGGTATAGAACTCATTTTTAGTGAAACAAAGAGAGTAAAATTTCAAAAAATTATATGTAAATAACTATAACATCATTTAGTAAACTGTTTTTTTAACTTAATGTTAATTTATAGTAGTTTATACACAATATCGCAGTCCAATCTTCTAATTTGTCTGCAATTCATAGTCCAACTTAGCTGAAGAACGCAATATACTAACTGAGAACACAAGAGATAATTGTTCGAGTTGACAAGCCGTTGCATCAAATGACAACACAATACACTACTACTTGAGTTGACAAGCCATTGCACCGGGAAAATAAGGAGTCGCTATAAATAGTTGTTCATATCCATTTTAATTGTATCACATTACTTTTTCCCCTTGCAACTATGGACTCACTTGTACCACTTAGATGGAGCAACAAAGAGAAGGTCGGTTTAGTTCAAGCTTGGATTGTAACTTTAGAGGACGATTTTCCACCAGGTCCACCAGAAGTTCGCGCTGGATCATTTTGGTCTCGTGTCTGTCATTTGTTTCACCATCAAATGGAGCGTACTCAATATCGAAGAAGAAGAGATGTCAAAGTGAAGTTTATGGATTTGAAAATAAAGGTCAAGCATTTTCAACGTATTTGTAATGAGTTGGATAATGAACATGCAAATATGGATGAGGACATTATCATACAGGTGGCTTTGGAACTATACCATTTCGAATCTGATGGTAGAGAGTTTACACACGAAGATGCATGGAATCTTTTAAAGACTGTCCCTCACTTTTAATATGCATGTTAGTTAGGTTGTTTTTTCGTTAATTACATTGCTTGTTGTTGTACGTGTGTTTTGTGAGTAGTTAATAAATCTCCATTACTTTTAATGTATGTTGTTTCCTCAATCGCAATTAAAAATGAATTAAGATAACAGGTCCACAATCAATTCATTAAAAATTAACCCATAACTAGTACATAACATGACATAAAATGCAAAGCTTACATAAATAACTAATACATAATAGGACATAAAATGCAAACGGTGTGCATGAATAACTACTTCTTTTAGGGAGGTAACAGGACCACCCTTTCATTTGGGATTTCCCAGTGCACATGTGATGGTATAGAATTCACCGAATCAGATCCAAATGCAACTTGATACAAGACAACAGTGAACTTATAATCAACCATTTCGTGAATGGCTTCAGACGTACGGGTTCTTAGAGATGCTACAGCGTGGCCACATGGTATATCGTTTTTTGCCATTTCCCACAACTACATAACCTACGTTCAAATTGTACTTTGTTGGTGGCAAATTTGTCATCGACTTCAAATGTATCCCCATACAAACGTCTTGCCACCCAATTATAAGACTTGCTGACACACTTTTGAACCTTATTCTCAACATAAGGGGTTACCCCACCAGACAACCTCCCTGCAATATTTGTTAATTTTAAAATAATAATACAAGAAAAAACTAAATATAAGTATAAAGTTACCTGCCACTTTAGCCCATTGAGCATACTTTGATTGTATCGATGTATTGATTAACTCAATTATCGTTGTTATAGGAAACTCACGTGTGGATGTGGAAATAATTTGCAACATTTCAGGGACATCAATTGGTTTAACATTGTAATGTACTTTTGGGAAAAATAATCGTGTCCATTTTGAAATTATTATATCATCAAGCCAGAAAATTAGATTCCTAAGCAAGGTGCAGAAAGGTGGTTTCCTACATGCACTTTGCAACCTTTCCAGAAACAAGTAAAAATCATGAACGCTATATCCATTGCATGACTTCCAGAACAACGTTTCGACTTCCATATCATTATGTCCAACAAAATCTCATATTTTTCGAGCTATATCGTTAGGAAAATATCCATGATACAAATCTAGGTAGACACTCTGAATAGCAAAGTCTATTTTATCACATAGGTTACTTATGAAACCAACCTCTGTATCCTCACCTAAACACTCTTTTAACTTCATCATGAACCATCTCCATGATTCTTCACACTCTAAGGTTCCCAAACCAATTGCTAAGAGTAGGGGTTCATTGTTTCCATCCAAAGCCACTGCGAAGTACATTATTGTCAGATAGTTCCCAAGAAGGGGTAAATAACCCACATATATTAACGGTATCATGAACCTAAGGAAGGTACAAATCTGCATCAAAAAACAAACATATATTTGTGATAAGTAAAGAGTAAACGAGATGCATTACCAAGAAATATTAATTAACTCAATAAAACAAATATGTTATACCACGCAACCTAAAGCCAAAAAACAAAATTGAAAGCGGTTGGTATCTGTTTTCGTGATGGCTGTGAAGGTATTAGGAATTGTTCTTTGAAGATTATGCAAGAATATTGGTAGCTGAGAAAAGCTTCTTTCAGTGTAAGTACTCATTTTCACAAGCAATAAAAGTTTTTTACAATCATCACATGAATACAATTATAATTATATACAAATTGGTGTTTCTCTACAATTCATACTTCATAGTTCAACTTTTTAAATTCATAGTCAAACCAGTTCATTTCATAGTCAAACATCACTGACCGACAAGACAAGACAAGACAATATACTTGTCTGCAGTTCATAGTTCAAATTTTTAAATTCATAGTCAAACCAGTTCATTTCATAGTCAAACATCATTGACCGACAAGATAAGACAAGACAAGACAATGTACTTTTATGCAGTTCATAGTTCAACCTTTTGAATTCATAGTCAAACCAGTTCATTTCATAGTCAAACATACTTGTCTGTAATAAAATTTCTTCTATAAATGGGTGTAAAGTCACTCCATGAAATTTATGTATGAAAGTAAGCCATATTTGATAGAATAATTAAGGCGAATGGCATACTGTAATTGCGGAGGTGAACGTATCATTAGGATTTCGGGTACAACTAAAAACCCAGGAAGATTATTTTACGCTTGCCCATATAGGGTATCATGTTCTTAACTTCATTCATATTTACACCCTCATAATTATATGACAACAATTCTTATTATCAATGTTTAAATTTACAGGGACCAAAATGCAGGTTTATCAATTGGGTTGATGAAGAGAATGAACAATCATCTATGGTAATAGCTAAAGTAGCTAACTGTAATAAACACTTTCAATCAGAAAATAAGAAGTTAAAGATAGCCTTGGTTTGTAGTTGGGTGTTGTTTTGGCAATTATTGTTTACAAGTTGTAAGCTTTTTAATATTGTTTTGATAGTTTTGAAGTTGTTACGTCAATAAATTGTTGTATTTGTTGTTATGTTTAGAGCAGTGTACTTGTAACGTTAAAACAAATGGTGGTGTCGTCGTTATGTTGTAAGTATTGAAGTTATTACTAGGCCATTAAATCCAACATTCAATTACATATACAAATATATAATCCAACTACATAGGACCAAGACTCGAACCCCAATAAATTTTTGTTATCCATTGGCGAAACTCTAAAGTTGCGTTCATTGGGTCAATAAGTTCACGTATTGGTTAGCCTGAAACTAATTGTTCCATAAACATACAAACAAAAACACCGCGATCTCCCAAATGACTACTTTGTTGGGGAACATTTGTTTTGAAAATGAATTGCATATTCAATGGAATCCTTGGGATGTTCCTCCGGACCCAATAGTCAATCTTGTCTAAATAATCTGCCACCCGAGCTTCAAATTTGGTAAAGGTTCCATCAGAGTTGAATTTTTCATAAGCCCTCTACCGAGACTGTCATAAATATGGACTTCCATTGACGCCAATCATAGTTCCCCAAATAACCAGTGATTAGGGGATGAATGAATCGGCATTAGGACATGTATAAGATAAAAAATAATATGTTTACATATCAGAATACAAAAACATAACGACAATAATGACAAAATTTTCAAAAAATAAAATTCAGTTTACCGTATCGACATCCCATCAAGCAACCATGAAGTTGGGTATGTAACAATACCATACATAAACACTATCCAATCGTACCCATCCTCCACGACATAGCAAGCAAAAAAAATTGAAGGCATTATTGTATGTCGGTCGCTATCAAAACGTCACTCCATCAGTAGTCAATACCAAATGGTGATATGCTGCACAAAATTATGATACTTTTGTTATTAACTAAAAAACAAAAAAAAATTAAAATAGTAAATTAAAAATTATTTTACCGCTGCCTCCAACCATCCGTTGTGTGTATGCCCAAACAAGGCGCATTAAAAATCTCTATCTAACACCAAATTAAACAAACGATGTTGCACGCCATATGATTGCAATAAATAATTTTGGATCACAACCTCACCGCCTACTACATAAGGTTGCAGGCGCAACACGGAGAAGTCGTGAACAACAGCAAATGCTGGAGGAGGAACGGGGCTTGTTGATTTGATATCAACCTTCTTTTTTGGTCTTCTTTTTTACTTCAGTGTCATGTGCAACTAAAACAATATTCAAATGTTTAAATCTCTATCTTTCAAATAATTCACATAAAAATAAAAATCTATTATTACGATATAAGCTTTTAAATTAAACGAATACCTCGGTGTAAGGTGAGCACAAATACTTTGATGGATTTCGAGTCCTTGGTCTATCGGGTGTAACTTCTTTTCCATCAAAACCATAAGCATCATAATAATTTACATTTCCCGTAATTATTAAATTATCTTCCTCCGACACCTAAATTAATAAGCAATAATCTCTAATTAAAAAATCTTTCAATCTAATAAAAAAATAAAATAAATGTAAGTATAACAACCTCTTTAGCTTCATTGTCATCATTTAAATCAAACACATCATCATCAAATTTGTTCCTACTACAACCCGCATTCTCATTCCTCTCCTGCAACTCCTACATTAAAATTAACACATTATAGTTATTAACGAAAGACACCTTAAAATTTAATTATTAAAATCGAAATTGTAATATATATAATAACATTGTCGTCTTCAATATCACCAAAAACAATTTCATTTGTATTATTTTTATCCATACCTTCATCTTCTACAACCTGCATTTTCAACTATAAAATATGAACAAAAAATTTCAATTATGTTAATAAATTATATAAAAAATGGAGCGTGTAACTAACCGGTTGACCAAAATTTGTTTGGAATACTACGGGCTCCTCAAAACTGATGTTATTCCATAGATCTTCATTATTCACTTCTTCAACAAACACATCAGTAGGTTTTCGGTTCATAAACACATGTTGCTCCAGTGTATGTAGGCGTTTCAACACCTCCTCTAAGCTGGGTTTCCCACTATGCCCTCCTCTACCGTGATAGCGACCACTAGATGACATACTAGATGAAGATTCGTCTTGTCTCCTAAAATGGTCCCGTACTAGGGATGGAACTGATTTCCGTTCACCATATACATACTTTTGCAATGACATATGATAAGAAGATGTCATCTCATCATCACTCGATGACATTTTATTTCTTAGTCGTTGTCCCTCCTAAAAAATTGAACATATTAAAAATGCATATAAAAGTGTAATACTGAATTTTATTATAAATAAAAAAATTATAAACTCGTGTCATTGAAAAAATCTTGTTCACAGCAACCCATTTCCAATTTTTTGTGCCACTTCATCGTTTCATTCGAGGCATGTCTCTATTTTTTCTCAATACAAATCCACAAGCACGAACAACCGGAAGCATCTCATATATTCATATCTACAATTTTTACAATTATAGTAATAAAATTTAAAATTAAAATAACCAACATAACAATAAAAGCATTTAACTATAAATAATTTTTTATACCCTAAACAGCGTCGTAAATCCTGAGACAGAGTATTTCAAAGTTTGACGACGCTCCGGCAGTGATAAATATTTATTTATCTTGTTCCACGTATCCTCAAGGTTATCATAGGTAAATCCCCATAAATAGCTACCCCAAGCAAAACTAACAAAACAAAAAAAATATTAGTTATGATATACATTAACATTAATAATATGAAACTTTCAAAGTAAACAAAAAATACATGTTCCAGACATTCAAATTCTCAGCAAAAAAAACCAATCTTGTGGCACCCAATCATTTATTTTTTTCCTCAAAAATCCTTCACACAAAATGCATATCAAACATAGTCTAATTGCATCAGCGTCGCCAACTTTTAAGAATGGATGATTTAAAATATAACTTTTCAAGTCACCGATTTTCACCGAACTATTTGTATGGTTCAGAAATAAACGTTCACGCAATAAACATTTTTTTTTAGTACTAAATATTTTTTCTGACACTTTTTTGCCGACCATTTTAGGATACTCGCTAAAATTCAACCCGGTTATCAGACAAAACTCTTCAGGGTCATATACCATTTTCGTATCACCCCCTCTAAAATATATTTTATTCCATCTGGAGATAAAACAGTGTCCGTCTATATATGATGAAGAAACATATTGTGGAACAGCAATCTGTTCCCTTGTAAACGAGGGACTTCCAACAAGTAACCAAATATTGTTTGTCTAAAAGTATCACTTCTAGCACCATCTAACACATCAAATACTTCCCAAATGTTACACCCCAATTCTTTTAAGTTCACAATAGCTTTAACATTGAAATTAATAGAATCATGTTGCACAAAAAACAACATATTAGAAAACTAAATAACTATTTCATTTTAAAATATTCGAATATTAAATGCAATAATAATTCAACATTCAAATTACAAACATAAACAATGAAAAAACCAACATTCAATCAATAATTTCTATATTTACGCTGAAAAACAATAACATACTATAACAATTTATCAACTTAAACAACAACTATATACAATTTTTTAAGTTATACGACAATTATACAAACGATTTTTAACTTTCAAATTAAAAAAAATAAAATATTCTAACCACACTATAACAATTTTTAAACTTAAACAAGAAGTATATACAAATTTTCAAGTTATACGACAAATATACAAACGACAATTGTAAACATCTTGTAAACATTATTATAACAAATTTTCAAGTTATACGACAAGTATATACAATTTTTTCAAGTTATACAACAACTATACAAACGACAAATAACATATTCTAACCATTGTATATCAATTTCTCAAATTAAACCACTAACCAAACCTATTGTAAACATTATTGTAACAATTTATTTAACTTTGAACTTAAAAAAATAACATATTCTAACCATTTTACTAAATGTGCAACTAGCCAATGCACATTCTATGTAGTCTATACTTGTATATTCATACAACCACTAACAAAATAGCATTAAAACTTCAAGGTTGCTAATAAATAATATTAAATCTATCAAATATAACAAAATTACCTAATCACAAACAAATTAATTTCATTATTTTTACACTAACTAATACAATAAATAATAAAACAATAAAAACATATACTAAATAAATGTTAATTAAAACATAAAAAGAGTTAAAATCTAACCATATTTTCAGAATTTTGAAAAAAATCGTCTATTTTCTTCAAGAAATCGCCACAGGGAATCGCCGAGAGAGAATTTTTCTAAATGGAAGAGTGAAAATGAAGAAAAAAAATGGTTTTATAGTGTTTTCTTCCGAAAATCGCAGGTGGAATAGGATAAATCGCAGATGGACTATTCCATCTATGAAGGTACAAGTGCCTAAAGCACAACCATGCTTTAGGAGTTTGTACCTTCGTAGATGGAAAGCCAAAATCGCAGATGGGTCATTTCCATCTGCGATTTAAGTGGTTAATTTTGCAATTTTTATTTTTTTGGCTAAAACTTTAAGGTAATTAGTGTATTTGGCTAAATTTATAATTATCTCTAATTATACCTTGCAAAACTAAAACAAAATCAATAAATTTTACATAAAATACAGATTAAGTATCTACAATCAATTGTACAAAAAAATAAAACCAAAACATATTACATAGGTAATAGGAGCATACCTTACCACTTTCGTAATACAAAAGAACCTGATGATGTGAGCGTCTTCAACACACAACTTCAATTTAAGAGTTATGTACTTTGAAAAATCAGCCCAAATTAGTAGACTTTTCAAATCACAATGCTATAGATTACTTAATCGCCATCATCAACCCATGTTTCCATAATTGAACGAATCTCAACATACCAAAGATATGTAACATCTCAATCCCAACACCTACCTACCCTTCCAACTAGACCTCAACACACATCCCCAAAACACAATTTATTTTGTCCTTCACACGCTTCTATAATAGGCACGAGATACCTAGGCAGCAGGTGAAAGAGATTTCAAATTTATGCTCGTAATAATCCTAAACTCGCTATCATATTGCACATATAAATCAACAACAACAAACAACAATATCAAAAAACATTTATATCAACAATAGAGTTTTGGTTAGTTAAGCAACAATATGGGAAATGTATTTTATTTTCTCAACATATAGACTTACCGCCTTCACATTAAAGCCATGGGATTCCAATTCCACTAGTGCCTCCATGTTATCCTCATTTGCCCTTCTTGGACTTCAGTTTCATTTGTGGCGTACCCTCAACCACACGCATGTAGTTTACTATTTTGCTTATAACTTGTGCTTCACACTTCCATTTCTTCTCCTTCTCCAATGGACACAGATGTGGATTTTGTGGAATCGTCTAAAACAATTCCATTAATTCCAATGTTTCCAAAATTGTGCTTCATTTCTCAAAAGACAACTTTTCACCATTTCCCACACTTTCAATTTGTCAGATGAAGACTGTAGCATCCCTTCAAACCACCTTGACAAAGGTTGTTCATCTGAGATTGTGTTTGTTGATTTATCAACACCAACTTATAGACATCCATTCTCCAACTCTAACTCCAACCCTTTTTAACCTTTTGTTTTAATGATTAATCTTTACCACCTGCACAAATCAACACTAAGTAAAGTGTCAATAACAACATACTAATCAGTACTTTACAACCAAGCCAACTATACCGAATGCACACTTGCCAGCATTTAATTTTTTTCATATACCTCAACTAATTGAAAGAAACACTCATTTGGTTGTGATATATCTTTTGTTGGGATATGGTTCCCACAGTCACAATAGTTGATAATATTACTATAAATAGTATGGACCCTGTGGGTTATACGTAAGGATAGAAATAAGCAAGTGATGACATGAGAAAATTATAGGGACTTGATTTATTAATTAATTAATAGTTTAATTAATTAAATTAAATCTGGAGTTCTAGAATGTTCTATATAAAGGATAAAGCAAGTCAAATAATTATCAAAGATATGGATAGTTATCTTGTGACTTGATATTTATCTTTTAAGGGTTTAAATCCTTCCCTATAAATAGAGGGGTCCTAGGCCGAGATTTAGAGAGAGTTTTCACAAACCATAGCTAAAATTTGACAGCCTTCCCAAATCTCGAAAACCAAAAAAATCATGTACGTCGTGGTGCGTCCCTCAGCTTGGCACGACGAGGCATCGCTGCATAACCATTTTTTGTTTATCTCACTCAAAATGTCACTACTATAAAAACACCCTTTTACGATGCACAATGTGTGTCGTAAAACGCTCAGACGACACGCAAATATGTGTCAAGGAAGGCCCTGTCACAAAGGACGCACATTTACGACGCACATTTATGACACACATTTACGACCCAGATTTAGGACACGCAATGCGTATCAAGGAAGGACCTGACATAAAGGAAGACGACACGCATTTGCGTGTCGTAACCTTACGAGCACGTGTTTGTGACACGCAATGCGTATCAAGGAGCCCCCTGTCATAAAGGAAGACGACACGCATTTTTGCGTGTCATAATTTTAAATTTTTTTAAAGTTATATATTTTTGACAGATTTACTAATTTTCAAATTAAATAACACACATTAGAAGTCTCATAATACAAAATAAAATACCATAAACAATAAAGATAATTCATTGCATTAATATGTCAAATACAAATAATCATTCCAATAGTAAGTAAATGTAACACATTGCTAATATTGCATAATATTTATTATAAAAAATAAAACATGTACAACATTAAAAGAAACCTATGACTAAATTCTCCTTTGACAATTTCCTTTCTAAGAGAATAACCTAAATGCAGGAACTTGGAAAGGCAACAGGGCATGGAAGGAGGTTGCTAGAGCTGTCAGAACTGCACAGGGCAGATCAGTAACTTAACATGCAATACAGTTGGCTGACTATGATTAAAAGAATAACCTCAAGTTTTTCTTTCAATATTTGTTGATGCAATATTTTAGCGATTAAACAAATATAAACCATGATTGGATAACATCAAGTGAGCAAAAGTAATTACATTGACTGACTATGCAGTAAAAAAAATATGTATTGCTTTAATTATGTTATACTAAATCAATATGAACCTTTTGCTGATGAGAATGCTTTTGGCAAAAAGACTTCACTCTATCAAGAGCTTCTTCAAGAGAAGATGGGTCTGCAACAAAAGTTACACAAATCCAGTTTTTCAAACCTACAGTAAGTCCTACAAAACCCAAAAAGAAACATATTTATTAGGTCATTATAAAATTCAAAAAAATGTTACAAAAGGATTGTAATCACCTGGAAGAAGAATCACGGATTCATATTTGGCTAGCTTGAAACAGAAGTCAATATCATCACTAATATCTTTTAGTAAAGAAACATTCAATTTAACCTACACAAAACAAAAGAAACAGTTTTAACA